>NC_081826.1:175692821-175881166 GCF_030867095.1 Alligator mississippiensis | reverse complement strand
TATTTCATAACAGGATCATAAATGTCAGGATTTCAGTTCTGATACCTGGGTAGAGGTGATAACATTACAGATAGTGACAGGACATTCCTTTTCATTCAGCACTTCAACTAATGTTATGAAAACATCTGAATGAAGTCCATCTCCACTGAAGTACCTCACAACTCGGCTGGATCACTCAGCAGTACCTTCTAAGATTCCTTACATCCAACTTGCAATCAGCATTTAGCCCAAAGCTTATGTTACATTGTTCCATGATATTCATTATTTCATAATGATAGCAAAAGATCTCATGTGCCAACAGTCCCAGAAGAGGCCAATGTCTCCTGTGCAGCATTCCCTCCTAACCTGCCTGGGACAGGAGTTCCACCAGAGATTCCAACAAGGACTTCTTAACAGACTTCTAAGCAAGAGAGGCCAGGTTTCGCTACAAGGCTAGGAAGCAAGATACACTTGCACTGAATTCATTTTTCTGTCACGACTAACGTTCCTCACTGTTACTGTACAAGTATTTATTCTCTTACTGCACTCCAAACATGTTTTTACCTCATTTTATGGATGTGCAAGTGTATAGCGGGTGATGGCAACTTTTATTTATATCTATGCCTATTTATTAAGATATTTATGCCCTGGTTTTATTTATTTATTTATTTATAACAGAGATATATATTTTTCCAAATAAAACAACACATTAAGCAAAATAGCCAAGTGCAGCAGTCATGATTTGTATAACCGATTTTAAACCTGCAAAACCCCAAAAGAGCCGTCTAGTAAAGCTAACCTTAGCTTACAGTAGTGAAAGGTTGACCAGCTGGACCTGTAGGAATGCTCACTGAGTCTGTGCCATCAGTTGTGAAGGCCTACACCCAAAATACGTTTGGAGTCTCCCACAAGACAGACAGAGCCCTGAAAATGTGTTGCAGGTGCAGCGAGCATCCTCCATGAGGGAGCAACTACCTGTGAGTGTATCTACATTACGATTTCAGTTATAAATTTGCTAGATTGCTATGAGACTGGACTACAGTGATGAACGCAAAGTCAATTATTAAATTATAACATTTATAATTACTGACCCTGAATCCCTACAAAGCGACTTTTGGTTCATTTTTGAAGACTTTCATCTTGTTTGCATCAGAAACAGCTGGTTGGTGAAAGGGCAGGGTATAAGGGGAGGTAGGAGCTCCAGGAAGACAATCACTGGTCTTGCTGAGCTTCTTAGACCCATGGGAGCCTTCTGCTCAAAATAAGTTAAATCAAAGTCGTGGCAGATGAGAATGGAAGGACAACACACAGACACAGACAGACACAGAAGATCTTTATTGGTTGTTAGGAAGGCCCCAGCAGCTGGAGGAATACTCTGGCATGTCTAGTTATATAATGGTGATTGTGCGTTGTATACAGGGTGCAAAGCCAAGTCCTCAAAAGTTGGGAATAATGGAAATCAAGTTGCCTATGCAATCTTAGTTCAGCTCCCATTGAGGAAAATATTTTGCTAAGGGATGGAAACGTGTAGCAGGACTGGTACCAAGGATATCTGTGAGCTATCACACCAAGTCTCTGTTATTTCAATCATGTCATAGTTCTGTGACTGCAAGGACTTCCAATTCCTCCTCCTTGTTTCCCAGGCTCCATACCTTTGTGTACAGACACGTAAGGTAACTAGTTGATTGCCCTGATTTCTCAGGAAGAATGAAAACACTTCCCTGTTGCCCCCTCCTGCTTGCTCTTCCTCCAGGTCACCCACTTCCCTTTTACCTCAGGGCTTTTTTCTCCATCTCCTGGGAAACCTAGTTTAAAGTCCTCCTCACTAGGTTAGTGAGGCTGTCTGTGAAGATGCTCTTCCCTCTCTCTATCAGGTGAATCCCATCTCTTCCCAGCTATCCTTCTTCTTGGAACATCATCCCATGGTCGAAGAAGCCAAAGCCGTGCTGGTGACACCACCTGCACTGCCAAGCATTTATCTGCAGGATGCACCTGCGCCTGCCCAGGAGGATTGAAGAGAACACAACCTGAGCCTAAAGCCCTTCACACTTGCACCCAAAGCCCTGTAGTCACTTTTGATCTGCTCATTGACTCCCTTGGCAGTATCATTGGTGCTCACATGGATGAGCAGCAGGAGTAGTACTCAGAGAGCCAGGTGAATCTTGGTAATCCATTAATGACATCTTGGATCCAGGCTCCGGGCAAGCAGAAGACTTCCCGAGACAACAGGTCAGGTCAGGAGATGGATCCCTCCATCCCCCACAGAAGGGAGTCTTCAACCAGCACCACCCATTGCTTCTTCTTGGTGGTGGTCTTCTTGACCCTTCCAACCTTGGGGGGGAGGCCTGTCCTGTCCTCCTCCACCAATGGAATGTGCTCCTCCCCTTCTGTTGCTAGGGCTCTGTATCTATTCTCCAGATGAACTGCTGCAGGTAGAGATGTTGATTTCTGCTTGCTGCTAGAGGTCACAAACTTCCAGCTTCTACCTTCCTCAGAGTTCGTGTCCTTTCCCTTCTCGAGTGCTGCCTCTGGCAGTTCTTCCTCCCCAGTCCCGGAGGTCTCCTCCAGCATTGAATCAAGGAACTTCTCATGGCGGAGGATGCTTCGGAGCCTCCTCCTATAGCTCTCCTTCCTGTTCCCTGAGAGAGAACACCAGGAGGCACCATTCACACCACAGGCACCCCCTGACCTGGCCATCCGTGGAAGGAACCTGCAAGCCACAGTTCCCACAGCACAAAACCTGGACCTGAGTGGAAGCCTCCGTGGTGAGCAGTCCTGCCTGGACAGAAACCTCACAAGTGCAAGCAGAGGCATTGGCAGTGGTGCTGGCATTTAGATGTCCGCCAGCCATTTCCACAGGTCTCTTAATCTACCTCTCTTACTGCCCTTCTTCCAAGCACACCTACCCTAGCAACTTCACCTGGAAGCTGGCCTGGTTACTATTCCTTAGCCCCAAAGGGTTCCTTTTCCCCTGCTTCCTCATACCAACCTGAAAGGCTGTCCCCTCAAAGGGCAGGCAGGAGAGTGGGGGAAACAAAGTGACTTGTGAACTGACCAGTGAACCACCTGCAAACTGTTTGCCCTGTTTGCTGTCCCTGTTAGCTGTCTCCTTGGTCATCTGGGGAGTCTCCTTTTATACCAGGGGTGGACAAAATATAGCCCGTGCGCTGAACCTGTCCCACGGCAGGTCTTTATCTGGCCCATAGTGGGTCCCTTGGTCCTGCCTAGCCCAGGCACAGTCCAGCCATGGCACGTCCTGTCATGCCTTGGGCACACGGTAGAGCTGGGGTGATTCCACAGAGAGACTGCCTTTCTAGACAGCCCAGGTGGCAGGCGGCTCCTTCTGGCTGCTGCTGCTGCCGGCCCTAGCCCTGCAGTACTGGTGGGGACCCACGCTGTAAAACACTGACCCTATGCGCCTTGCACCTGCTCAGGGCTTGCCTGCCCAGGCTCAGCAGTGGCAGCATGGGACAAAAGCTGTTGCTCACCCGGGGAGAACGCAGCCCCTCCCCCTCCCACTGCCAGCAGTTCCCTGCTGCAGCCACATGGAGCCAGGCCAAACTGGGAACAGCAGTGGTGGCGGATGGGCTCCCCAACCCTGAACCTTCTTTTGGACTGATGGGGAAGACCCAGAGGGATCAGGCAGCGAGGAGGAACTTGCCCACTGCTGCCATTACCACCACCGCTGCTGCTACCCTGGGCTGATCCCAGCTGGAGTGGAGCAGGAGTGGCTCTTGAGTGCCACCCACCCATGGGGCAAACAGAGACAGTGCAGCAGCAGCAGATGGGGGAGGTAGGAATGGGAAGGGAGGGAGGTACCCCTGAGCACAGAGGAGAAGGGAGAGATGGCTTCTTACCTAATTTGGGCACATTTAATAAAGTCCCTGGCTGCTGCTATGGCATGTTTGAAAGGGGGTGTGACCGTACCACTGCACCCCATCTGGATCCACCCCTGATTACACCTATCCCAAGGAGAAGGAAATCAGATCAAATCAAAGCAGAAACTCTTTTTCTTCATCACCGTGTCCTACTTGTGGCCTCTAACGTTGGCTACAAAGGACCAACTCACAGGACCATAATAAATTCTAGTTTATTGCATGGGATGTGAAGTTACCAATAAAATCATAAATGCAAACTTTGGGTTATGGGTAGTACTGGTCACCTTAGCACATACACATGCACTCACTCGTTCAAACGCATGTATAGTAGCTGCTGTAGTGATTGTGAGAGTACTGGTGTCAGTGTATCTACCTATCCGAGGCCCTGGAGTCTGCTGTTGATGGTCAGCTTCCTTCAAGGCAATG
The DNA here is from genome assembly GCF_030867095.1 of Alligator mississippiensis. Lineage (NCBI taxonomy): Eukaryota > Metazoa > Chordata > Crocodylia > Alligatoridae > Alligator > Alligator mississippiensis. The sequence goes on along the minus strand of NC_081826.1, from coordinate 175,876,883 downwards.
TCTTCTCTAGAAGGGGGTTGTCTGCTTGTCCTTCTGTCTCGGTAGGTCAGGTGCTGGATGAGAGGGTGCCGCTGAGGGTCACACTTCACTTCACTTCATTTTTATCCCTTTCTGGAAGACTTGTGTGATCCCCCAGCATCATCTTGGCTACCCAATCCAGAGATTGCTGTCCCACGTGGGTCTTGAGTAGTACCTGACAGCTTTTAGTCACGGGGGTCTCTGTCTGCTGGTACCTGAAGTTTCGGGACTCCACCCTTGGCTTATTGACTTAATGGCTGTATTGTCATGGGTTACAGGAATAGTCCATAGGGTGAGTGCTCAGTTCCAGGAATCATTTCTTTAGCTTGATTAGCTTAAAATGGAGTTCCTTTGGCTAGGCTATTGTCTGCTGGTGGTCATCATTCACTCGCATTCACTCAACAGATTTTATCACTTTACAGTTACAATTTCAATGCAGTTTTAACAATGGTCCGGGGTGTAACTTCATTCTACAGGGAGTACATTCCTTAAGAGTTTAAAAGTATAAAATATAAAATACAAAATGCCATGGTAAAGATGAGACAGATGAAATATGAAAATGCACTGTGAGAAATATATAAAAATGCAATGTGAAATAGTGAGGATCAAAGGCTACTGGGGCAGCAAGTGAGTTAGGTTAGCACAGGATATATTTACAGTCTTTGCAGTGGATATTTTAGTTCTTTTTTTTTCTTAGTGACACTGAGCTTAATTGATAGGTAGATGTTGTTTCTAGATTTCTCCTACAGAAAGCCACTTCAGCTTTTTGGCTTGCTCTGAGCCTTGCCACACCCATGCAATGAGTGTGCTAGGACTCTGCTAATACTTAGAAGGAAAAAGAAATGCACAAAATGTAGAATTTTACAGGCAGGTTACCACCTTTAGGAATCTCTCCTCCAAAAGTCCTTTTTCAAATATATAGGGAGGATGAAGAAGGCACAGGGAAATGTGGGGCCCCTGCAAGATGCGCTGGGCAATCTGGTGGTTGCGCCAGAGGAGAAGGCAGACCTCTTTAACAAATTCTTCACCTCCGTTTTCTTGTGCAGGGACCGGGACTCCCCCACCATGTTTCAAGACGGATTCGAGGGGAACGCCTCAAGACCTAAGGTTGAGGAAGACTGGGTTAGAGTGCTTCTGGAGGGGCTGGATGTGTTCAAGTCAGCAGGTCCAGATGCTCTCCACCCCAGGGTGGTGAGGGACCTAGCAGGGGTTATTGCTGGGCCCTTGGCACAGCTTTACGAGCACTCGTGGTGCTCAGGCCAGGTGCCAGATGATTAGAAGATAGCCAATGTGGTCCCCATCTTTAAGAAAGGGAAGAGGGAGGACCTGGGCAACTATAGGCCCGTCAGTCTTACCACAATCCTGGGGAAACTCTTTGAGAAGATCATCAAGGAGCACATCTGTGACGGGCCGGCATCGGGGATGATGCTCAAGGGCAACCAGCACGGTTTCATTAGGGGCAGGTCATGTCAGACCAACCTGATTGCCTTTTACGATCAGGTCACAAAAGCATTGGATGCAGGTGTCGCCGTGGATGTAGTCTTTCTGGACTTCAGCAAGGCCTTTGACACTGTCTCCCACCCCATCCTCATTAAAAAACTAGGCGACTGTGGCATTGATGCCTACACGATCAGATGGATTGCTAATTGGCTGAAGGGTCGTACTCAGAGGGTGGTGGTGGAGGGTCATATTCGACCTGGGGGGAAGTGGGCAGCGGAGTCCCCCAGGGTTCGATCCTTGGGCCCGCGCTGTTCAATTTCTTTATCAGCGATTTGGACAACAGGGTGAAAAGCAACCTGTTCAAATTTGCTGATGATACCAAAATTTGGGGTGAGGTGGGCACGCTAGCAGGGAGGGAAAGACTGCAGAAAGACCTGGATAGGCTGCAAGGGTGGGCTAACAAAAACAGGGTGCGCTTCAATACGGACAGGTGCAGGGTGCTGCACTTGGGCAGTAGTAACTGGCAGCGCACTTATAAGATGGGGAAACTCCCTTCTTGAGAGTACGGAGGCAGAAAGGGATGTTGGAGTCATCACTGACTCCAAGATGAACATGGACCGACAATGCGAGGTCACGGTCGGCAGGGCTAACCGAACCCTATCGTGCATCCACAGGTGCATCTCAAGTAGGGCCAAGGAGGTGATCCTCCCCCTCTACGTGACGCTGGTCAGGCCACAGCTGGAGTACTGTGTCCAGTTTGGGGCACCCCACTTCAAGAGGGATGTGGACAACATTGAGAGGGTCCAGAGGAAGGCCACCCTCATGATCCGGGGACAGCAGGGCAGACCCTACAATGAGAGGCTACGGGACCTGAACCTGTTCAGCCTTCACAAGAGAAGGCTGAGGGGGGACCTGGTGACTGTCTATAAACTCACTAGGGGGGACCAGAAGGGTTTGGGGGAGACCTGGTTTCCCCTAGCGCCCCCCGGGATAACAAGGAATAACAGCCACAAGTTGTTGGAGAATAGGTTTAGATTAGACATCCATAGGAACTACTTCACAGTTAGGGCGGCTAAGATCTGGAACCAACTTCCAAGGGAAGTGGTGCTGGCTCCTACCCTGGGGGTCTTTAAGAAGCGGCTCGATGCCTACCTGGCTGGGGTCACTTGAGCCCAGTTCTCCTCCTGCCCAGGCAGGGGGTCGGACTTGAAGATCTACAAGGTCACTTCCGACCCTACTTCTATGAAATCTATGAATATTAAGGCTGCTCGACAGCTCATTCTGACTTGTGGCTTCAGGAACCATACCTGCTGCCTAGGAAATGACCTGCTTGGTGGCACGGAAGCGGAAAGGGATCCTTGGAGTCCTAGTGGACTCCGAGATGAACGTGAGTCGGCAGCGTGACGAAGTCATCAGAAAAGCTAATGGCACTTTATCATGCATCAGCAGATGCATGACGAACAGAACCAAGGAGGTGATACTGCCCCTCTATCGGGCACTGGTCAGACCGCAGTTGGAATACTGTGTGCAGTTTTGGGCACCGCAGTTCAAGTGGGATGTGGATAATCTGGAGAGGGTCCAGAGAAGGGCCACTCGTATGGTTAAGGGCTTGCAGGCCAAGCCCTATGAGGAGAGACTGGGGCACCTGGACCTCTTCAGCCTCCGCAAGAGAAGGTTGAGAGGCGACCTTGTGGCTGCCTATAAGTTCATCATGGGGGCACAGAAGGGAATTGGTGAGGATTTACTCACCAAGGTGCCCCTGGGGGTTACAAGAAATAATGGCCACAAGATAGCAGAGAGCAGATTTAGACTAGACATTAGGAAGAACTTCTTCACAGTTCGAGTGGCCAAAGTCTGGAACGGGCTCCCAAGGGAGGTGGTGCTCTCCCCTACCCTGGGGGTCTTCAAGAGGAGGTTAGATAGGCATCTAGCTGGGGTCATCTAAACCCAGCACTCTTTCCTGCCTATGCAGGGGGTCGGACTCGATGATCTATTGAGGTCCCTTCCGACCCTAACATCTATGAATCTATGAACCCCTGCCCTGTTACTGAGAGAAGGCTCTTGAATAAGCCATCTGCAAGGGCCTTTTAAGGGTATATAGGCCAAACTCCACTGTGGCGATGCCTAGACAGGCAAGACATATTGAGCCAGGCAGCTTTAAGGAAGGATTATGGCAATTTGACCCCTGTGAGGCACAAGTGTAACTATGGGGGAGGCTGGAAGTAAAAAATATGCAAATGAAACCTCTACACAAGTTAGCACCAGGCCAGATCACGGTAGCACAAGAAAAAGTATACCACTCAAGTTCTCTGGGTGCCTCTCGCAGGACTATCTGTTCCATCCAGGCATGGCAGGTAAGACATGGGGTGGCAAAACAGAGAAGGTGAATCGGAGCTGGGTAGCTACCCACCCCACTCCCCCACCCATCTGAATTGGGGCAAGGACACTCCCTGCTGCCCTGAGCAGGAGCAGGATGTGCACCTCTGCCTCCCCCCCCCCCCCCAATCACCACTCTTTACCCCCCCATGACCAGTCCTGCATGTCAAATCAAGCCCACCTGCAAACTAACCTGGCACAACCCATCCAGCCCATGAAGTGAAAAGGTTTCACACCACTGTTACAAACAAAAAGACCCAATCAGAGAAACACTGACTATCCGGCATAGCCTGTTCAAAGCTTTCACACAGTTTATTGCCCCACTATACATCCACCCTTAAGGTACTAACATTTTAATCATTTTAAAGCCTAGCCTATGGGCTTTGAAAAGGACTGCAAGTCACCCTGGGCTGAAGACTGCTTCTGCTGAGAGCCTCTCAGGCCTCCCCTATGGACTGCAGCAGGCCCCAGCTTGGCAGGTGCTGTCAACATCACTGCTTTCCTGCTCTAGGGGCTAAACCCGCACCAGAGGTACAGCTGGGTCACTGACAGGCAAACTGCATGGCCAACTGAGTTGGAAAGGGAAGGGCCTGCCCATCTTGTCAAGCTGTGGGCTTTAAAAGGACTACAAGCTGCCCTGGGATGGGGATCTCAGGCAGACATTGCCAAAGGCTCAATGATACCCATTGGGGGTTACCCTTCATCAGATGGAGTCTGTAATGGAGGGGTGTTTTAAATTGTATTGCTTGTTCAAATATTTGAATTTAACAAAGTTCCCTACTACGCCAGCCTCTCCCTGCATAAATACGATTTGCATGTATACAGTGATGTTAGAATGATTCAACTAAGGTCAGAGAGAAGTTACAGATCCCAAATGAATTCAAAGACTAGTAAAAACACTTGCATACATTGTTAACTTTACCTTTCTCTGTAAATATTTGGTGTAATTTACACAAACGTGTAATGAACGTGTCATGAACAGGCTGCACAAAATGTGCTAGAGGGGCAGATCATAACTGCACTCTTTTTAGTTAGTTGGTTATTTTAACGTTGGAGTCTGGATAAATTTCAGTTATCATTCATGTCAAACTGAAAGTTTTAATGCCCACTGGTGACAGAACTCATGGGTGATGGTTGGGAACACTCAAGCCTGACAAGTGGAAGAGAGGGATGCACGTACATTTTTTTCAGTTCAAGGTGTTGGCAGTGAGAAGTATGTACACACCCAATGGACAGGAATGGTGGATGCATACAAGCCTGAGTGGTGCATGCAAACTTCAGTGATGTTAGAATCCTTTCCCATTCAGATTTACAAGTTTGTGTAAATTACACCAAATATTTACAGAGAAAGGTAAAGTTAACAATGTATGCAAGTGTTTTTACTAGTCTTTGAATTCATTTGGGATCTGTAACTTCTCTCTGACCTTAGTTGAATCATTCTAACATCACTGTATACATGCAAATCGTATTTATGCAGGGAGAGGCTGGCGTAGTAGGGAACTTTGTTAAATTCAAATATTTGAACAAGCAATACAATTTAAAACACCCCTCCATTACAGACTCCATCTGATGAAGGGTAACCCCCAATGGGTATCATTGAGCCTTTGGCAATGTCTGCCTGAGATCCCCATCCCAGGGCAGCTTGTAGTCCTTTTAAAGCCCACAGCTTGACAAGATGGGCAGGCCCTTCCCTTTCCAACTCAGTTGGCCATGCAGTTTGCCTGTCAGTGACCCAGCTGTACCTCTGGTGCGGGTTTAGCCCCTAGAGCAGGAAAGCAGTGATGTTGACAGCACCTGCCAAGCTGGGGCCTGCTGCAGTCCATAGGGGAGGCCTGAGAGGCTCTCAGCAGAAGCAGTCTTCAGCCCAGGGTGACTTGCAGTCCTTTTCAAAGCCCATAGGCTAGGCTTTAAAATGATTAAAATGTTAGTACCTTAAGGGTGGATGTATAGTGGGGCAATAAACTGTGTGAAAGCTTTGAACAGGCTATGCCGGATAGTCAGTGTTTCTCTGATTGGGTCTTTTTGTTTGTAACAGTGGTGTGAAACCTTTTCACTTCATGGGCTGGATGGGTTGTGCCAGGTTAGTTTGCAGGTGGGCTTGATTTGACATGCAGGACTGGTCATGGGGGGTAAAGAGTGGTGATTGGGGGGGGGGGGGGAGGCAGAGGTGCACATCCTGCTCCTGCTCAGGGCAGCAGGGAGTGTCCTTGCCCCAATTCAGATGGGTGGGGGAGTGGGGTGGGTAGCTACCCAGCTCCGATTCACCTTCTCTGTTTTGCCACCCCATGTCTTACCTGCCATGCCTGGATGGAACAGATAGTCCTGCGAGAGGCACCCAGAGAACTTGAGTGGTATACTTTTTCTTGTGCTACCGTGATCTGGCCTGGTGCTAACTTGTGTAGAGGTTTCATTTGCATATTTTTTACTTCCAGCCTCCCCCATAGTTACACTTGTGCCTCACAGGGGTCAAATTGCCATAATCCTTCCTTAAAGCTGCCTGGCTCAATATGTCTTGCCTGTCTAGGCATCGCCACAGTGGAGTTTGGCCTATATACCCTTAAAAGGCCCTTGCAGATGGCTTATTCAAGAGCCTTCTCTCAGTAACAGGGCAGGGGTTCATAGATTCATAGATGTTAGGGTCGGAAGGGACCTCAATAGATCATCGAGTCCGACCCCCTGCATAGGCAGGAAAGAGTGCTGGGTTTAGATGACCCCAGCTAGATGCCTATCTAACCTCCTCTTGAAGACCCCCAGGGTAGGGGAGAGCACCACCTCCCTTGGGAGCCCGTTCCAGACTTTGGCCACTCGAACTGTGAAGAAGTTCTTCCTAATGTCTAGTCTAAATCTGCTCTCTGCTATCTTGTGGCCATTATTTCTTGTAACCCCCAGGGGCACCTTGGTGAGTAAATCCTCACCAATTCCCTTCTGTGCCCCCATGATGAACTTATAGGCAGCCACAAGGTCGCCTCTCAACCTTCTCTTGCGGAGGCTGAAGAGGTCCAGGTGCCCCAGTCTCTCCTCATAGGGCTTGGCCTGCAAGCCCTTAACCATACGAGTGGCCCTTCTCTGGACCCTCTCCAGATTATCCACATCCCACTTGAACTGCGGTGCCCAAAACTGCACACAGTATTCCAACTGCGGTCTGACCAGTGCCCGATAGAGGGGCAGTATCACCTCCTTGGTTCTGTTCGTCATGCATCTGCTGATGCATGATAAAGTGCCATTAGCTTTTCTGATGACTTCGTCACGCTGCCGACTCACGTTCATCTCGGAGTCCACTAGGACTCCAAGGATCCCTTTCCGCTTCCGTGCCACCAAGCAGGTCATTTCCTAGGCAGCAGGTATGGTTCCTGAAGCCACAAGTCAGAATGAGCTGTCGAGCAGCCTTAATATTCATAGATTTCATAGAAGTAGGGTCGGAAGTGACCTTGTAGATCTTCAAGTCCGACCCCCTGCCTGGGCAGGAGGAGAACTGGGCTCAAGTGACCCCAGCCAGGTAGGCATCGAGCCGCTTCTTAAAGACCCCCAGGGTAGGAGCCAGCACCACTTCCCTTGGAAGTTGGTTCCAGATCTTAGCCGCCCTAACTGTGAAGTAGTTCCTATGGATGTCTAATCTAAACCTATTCTCCAACAACTTGTGGCTGTTATTCCTTGTTATCCCGGGGGGCGCTAGGGGAAACCAGGTCTCCCCCAAACCCTTCTGGTCCCCCCTAGTGAGTTTATAGACAGTCACCAGGTCCCCCCTCAGCCTTCTCTTGTGAAGGCTGAACAGGTTCAGGTCCCGTAGCCTCTCATTGTAGGGTCTGCCCTGCTGTCCCCGGATCATGAGGGTGGCCTTCCTCTGGACCCTCTCAATGTTGTCCACATCCCTCTTGAAGTGGGGTGCCCCAAACTGGACACAGTACTCCAGCTGTGGCCTGACCAGCGTCACGTAGAGGGGGAGGATCACCTCCTTGGCCCTACTTGAGATGCACCTGTGGATGCACGATAGGGTTCGGTTAGCCCTGCCGACCGTGACCTCGCATTGTCGGTCCATGTTCATCTTGGAGTCAGTGATGACTCCAACATCCCTTTCTGCCTCCGTACTCTCAAGAAGGGAGTTTCCCCATCTTATAAGTGCGCTGCCAGTTACTACTGCCCAAGTGCAGCACCCTGCACCTGTCCGTATTGAAGCGCACCCTGTTTTTGTTAGCCCACCCTTGCAGCCTATCCAGGTCTTTCTGCAGTCTTTCCCTCCCTGCTAGCGTGCCCACCTCACCCCAAATTTTGGTATCATCAGCAAATTTGAACAGGTTGCTTTTCACCCTGTTGTCCAAATCGCTGATAAAGAAATTGAACAGCGCGGGCCCAAGGATCGAACCCTGGGGGACTCCGCTGCCCACTTCCCCCCAGGTCGAATATGACCCTCCACCACCACCCTCTGAGTACGACCCTTCAGCCAATTAGCAATCCATCTGATCGTGTAGGCATCAATGCCACAGTCGCCTAGTTTTTTAATGAGGATGGGGTGGGAGACAGTGTCAAAGGCCTTGCTGAAGTCCAGAAAGACTACATCCACGGCGACACCTGCATCCAATGCTTTTGTGACCTGATCGTAAAAGGCAATCAGGTTGGTCTGACATGACCTGCCCCTAATGAAACCGTGCTGGTTGCCCTTGAGCATCATCCCCGATGCCGGCCCGTCACAGATGTGCTCCTTGATGATCTTCTCAAAGAGTTTCCCCAGGATTGTGGTAAGACTGACGGGCCTATAGTTGCCCAGGTCCTCCCTCTTCCCTTTCTTAAAGATGGGGACCACATTGGCTATCTTCTAATCATCTGGCACCTGGCCTGAGCACCACGAGTGCTCGTAAAGCTGTGCCAAGGGCCCAGCAATAACCCCTGCTAGGTCCCTCACCACCCTGGGGTGGAGAGCATCTGGACCTGCTGACTTGAACACATCCAGCCCCTCCAGAAGCACTCTAACCCAGTCTTCCTCAACCTTAGGTCTTGAGGCGTTCCCCTCGAATCCGTCTTGAAACATGGTGGGGGAGTCCCGGTCCCTGCACAAGAAAACGGAGGTGAAGAATTTGTTAAAGAGGTCTGCCTTCTCCTCTGGCGCAACCACCAGATTGCCCAGCGCATCTTGCAGGGGCCCCACATTTCCCTGTGCCTTCTTCATCCTCCCTATATATTTGAAAAAGGACTTTTGGAGGAGAGATTCCTAAAGGTGGTAACCTGCCTGTAAAATTCTACATTTTGTGCATTTCTTTTTCCTTCTAAGTATTAGCAGAGTCCTAGCACACTCATTGCATGGGTGTGGCAAGGCTCAGAGCAAGCCAAAAAGCTGAAGTGGCTTTCTGTAGGAGAAATCTAGAAACAACATCTACCTATCAATTAAGCTCAGTGTCACTAAGAAAAAAAAAGAACTAAAATATCCACTGCAAAGACTGTAAATATATCCTGTGCTAACCTAACTCACTTGCTGCCCCAGTAGCCTTTGATCCTCACTATTTCACATTGCATTTTTATATATTTCTCACAGTGCATTTTCATATTTCATCTGTCTCATCTTTACCATGGCATTTTGTATTTTATATTTTATACTTTTAAACTCTTAAGGAATGTACTCCCTGTAGAATGAAGTTACACCCCGGACCATTGTTAAAACTGCATTGAAATTGTAACTGTAAAGTGATAAAATCTGTTGAGTGAATGCGAGTGAATGATGACCACCAGCAGACAATAGCCTAGCCAAAGGAACTCCATTTTAAGCTAATCAAGCTAAAGAAATGATTCCTGGAACTGAGCACTCACCCTATGGACTATTCCTGTAACCCATGACAATACAGCCATTAAGTCAATAAGCCAAGGGTGGAGTCCCGAAACTTCAGGTACCAGCAGACAGAGACCCCCGTGACTAAAAGCTGTCAGGTACTACTCAAGACCCACGTGGGACAGCAATCTCTGGATTGGGTAGCCAAGATGATGCTGGGGGATCACACAAGTCTTCCAGAAAGGGATAAAAATGAAGTGAAGTGAAGTGTGACCCTCAGCGGCACCCTCTCATCCAGCACCTGACCTACCGAGACAGAAGGACAAGCAGACAACCCCCTTCTAGAGAAGACATTGCCTTGAAGGAAGCTGACCATCAACAGCAGACTCCAGGGCCTCGGATAGGTAGATACACTGACACCAGTACTCTCACAATCACTACAGCAGCTACTATACATGCGTTTGAACGAGTGAGTGCATGTGTATGTGCTAAGGTGACCAGTACTACCCATAACCCAAAGTTTGCATTTATGATTTTATTGGTAACTTCACATCCCATGCAATAAACTAGAATTTATTATGGTCCTGTGAGTTGGTCCTTTGTAGCCAACGTTAGAGGCCACAAGTAGGACACGGTGATGAAGAAAAAGAGTTTCTGCTTTGATTTGATCTGATTTCCTTCTCCTTGGGATAGGTGTAATCAGGGGTGGATCCAGATGGGGTGCAGTGGTACGGTCACACCCCCTTTCAAACATGCCATAGCAGCAGCCAGGGACTTTATTAAATGTGCCCAAATTAGGTAAGAAGCCATCTCTCCCTTCTCCTCTGTGCTCAGGGGTACCTCCCTCCCTTCCCATTCCTACCTCCCCCATCTGCTGCTGCTGCACTGTCTCTGTTTGCCCCATGGGTGGGTGGCACTCAAGAGCCACTCCTGCTCCACTCCAGCTGGGATCAGCCCAGGGTAGCAGCAGCGGTGGTGGTAATGGCAGCAGTGGGCAAGTTCCTCCTCGCTGCCTGATCCCTCTGGGTCTTCCCCATCAGTCCAAAAGAAGGTTCAGGGTTGGGGAGCCCATCCGCCACCACTGCTGTTCCCAGTTTGGCCTGGCTCCATGTGGCTGCAGCAGGGAACTGCTGGCAGTGGGAGGGGGAGGGGCTGCGTTCTCCCCGGGTGAGCAACAGCTTTTGTCCCATGCTGCCACTGCTGAGCCTGGGCAGGCAAGCCCTGAGCAGGTGCAAGGCGCATAGGGTCAGTGTTTTACAGCGTGGGTCCCCACCAGTACTGCAGGGCTAGGGCCGGCAGCAGCAGCAGCCAGAAGGAGCCGCCTGCCACCTGGGCTGTCTAGAAAGGCAGTCTCTCTGTGGAATCACCCCAGCTCTACCGTGTGCCCAAGGCATGACAGGACGTGCCATGGCTGGACTGTGCCTGGGCTAGGCAGGACCAAGGGACCCACTATGGGCCAGATAAAGACCTGCCGTGGGACAGGTTCAGCGCACGGGCTATATTTTGTCCACCCCTGGTATAAAAGGAGACTCCCCAGATGACCAAGGAGACAGCTAACAGGGACAGCAAACAGGGCAAACAGTTTGCAGGTGGTTCACTGGTCAGTTCACAAGTCACTTTGTTTCCCCCACTCTCCTGCCTGCCCTTTGAGGGGACAGCCTTTCAGGTTGGTATGAGGAAGCAGGGGAAAAGGAACCCTTTGGGGCTAAGGAATAGTAACCAGGCCAGCTTCCAGGTGAAGTTGCTAGGGTAGGTGTGCTTGGAAGAAGGGCAGTAAGAGAGGTAGATTAAGAGACCTGTGGAAATGGCTGGCGGACATCTAAATGCCAGCACCACTGCCAATGCCTCTGCTTGCACTTGTGAGGTTTCTGTCCAGGCAGGACTGCTCACCACGGAGGCTTCCACTCAGGTCCAGGTTTTGTGCTGTGGGAACTGTGGCTTGCAGGTTCCTTCCACGGATGGCCAGGTCAGGGGGTGCCTGTGGTGTGAATGGTGCCTCCTGGTGTTCTCTCTCAGGGAACAGGAAGGAGAGCTATAGGAGGAGGCTCCGAAGCATCCTCCGCCATGAGAAGTTCCTTGATTCAATGCTGGAGGAGACCTCCGGGACTGGGGAGGAAGAACTGCCAGAGGCAGCACTCGAGAAGGGAAAGGACACGAACTCTGAGGAAGGTAGAAGCTGGAAGTTTGTGACCTCTAGCAGCAAGCAGAAATCAACATCTCTACCTGCAGCAGTTCATCTGGAGAATAGATACAGAGCCCTAGCAACAGAAGGGGAGGAGCACATTCCATTGGTGGAGGAGGACAGGACAGGCCTCCCCCCCAAGGTTGGAAGGGTCAAGAAGACCACCACCAAGAAGAAGCAATGGGTGGTGCTGGTTGAAGACTCCCTTCTGTGGGGGATGGAGGGATCCATCTCCTGACCTGACCTGTTGTCTCGGGAAGTCTTCTGCTTGCCCGGAGCCTGGATCCAAGATGTCATTAATGGATTACCAAGATTCACCTGGCTCTCTGAGTACTACTCCTGCTGCTCATCCATGTGAGCACCAATGATACTGCCAAGGGAGTCAATGAGCAGATCAAAAGTGACTACAGGGCTTTGGGTGCAAGTGTGAAGGGCTTTAGGGCTCAGGTTGTGTTCTCTTCAATCCTCCTGGGCAGGCGCAGGTGCATCCTGCAGATAAATGCTTGGCAGTGCAGGTGGTGTCACCAGCACGGCTTTGGCTTCTTCGACCATGGGATGATGTTCCAAGAAGAAGGATAGCTGGGAAGAGATGGGATTCACCTGATAGAGAGAGGGAAGAGCATCTTCACAGACAGCCTCACTAACCTAGTGAGGAGGACTTTAAACTAGGTTTCCCAGGAGATGGAGAAAAAAGCCCTGAGGTAAAAGGGAAGTGGGTGACCTGGAGGAAGAGCAAGCAGGAGGGGGCAACAGGGGAAGTGTTTTCATTCTTCCTGAGAAATCAGGGCAATCAACTAGTTACCTTACGTGTCTGTACACAAAGGTATGGAGCCTGGGAAACAAGGAGGAGGAATTGGAAGTCCTTGCAGTCACAGAACTATGACATGATTGAAATAACAGAGACTTGGTGTGATAGCTCACAGATATCCTTGGTACCAGTCCTGCTACACGTTTCCATCCCTTAGCAAAATATTTTCCTCAATGGGAGCTGAACTAAGATTGCATAGGCAACTTGATTTCCATTATTTCCCAACTTTTGAGGACTTGGCTTTGCACCCTGTATACAACGCACAATCACCATTATATAACTAGACATGCCAGAGTATTCCTCCCAGCTGCTGGGGCCTTCCTAACAACCAATAAAGATCTTCTGTGTCTGTCTGTGTCTGTGTGTTGTCCTTCCATTCTCATCTGCCACGACTTTGATTTAACTTATTTTGAGCAGAAGGCTCCCCATGGGTCTAAGAAGCTCAGGCAAGACCAGTGATTGTCTTCCTGGAGCTCCTACCTCCCCTTATACCCTGCCCTTTCACCAACCAGCTGTTTCTGATGCAAACAAGATGAAAGTCTTCAAAAATGAACCAAAAGTCGCTTTGTAGGGATTCAGGGTCAGTAATTATAAATGTTATAATTTATAATTGACTTTGCGTTCATCACTGTAGTCCAGTCTCATAGCAATCTAGCAAATTTATAACTGAAATCGTAATGTAGATACACTCACAGGTAGTTGCTCCCTCATGGAGGATGCTCGCTGCACCTGCAACACATTTTCAGGGCTCTGTCTGTCTTGTGGGAGACTCCAAACGTATTTTGGGTGTAGGCCTTCACAACTGATGGCACAGACTCAGTGAGCATTCCTACAGGTCCAGCTGGTCAACCTTTCACTACTGTAAGCTAAGGTTAGCTTTACTAGACGGCTCTTTTGGGGTTTTGCAGGTTTAAATCGGTTATACAAATCATGACTGCTGCACTTGGCTATTTTGCTTAATGTGTTGTTTTATTTGGAAAAATATATATCTCTGTTATAAATAAATAAATAAATAAAACCAGGGCATAAATATCTTAATAAATAGGCATAGATATAAATAAAAGTTGCCATCACCCGTATACACTTGCACATCCCATAAAATGAGGTAAAAACATGTTTGGAGTGCAGTAAGAGAATAAATACTTGTACAGTAACAGTGAGGAACGTTAGTCGTGACAGAAAAATGAATTCAGTGCAAGTGTATCTTGCTTCCTAGCCTTGTAGCGAAACCTGCCTCTCTTGCTTAGAAGTCTGTTAAGAAGTCCTTGTTGGAATCTCTGGTGGAACTCCTGTCCCAGGCAGGTTAGGAGGGAATGCTGCACAGGAGACATTGGCCTCTTCTGGGACTGTTGGCACATGAGATCTTTTGCTATCATTATGAAATAATGGAATATCATGGAACAATGTAACATAAGCTTTGGGCTAAATGCTGATTGCAAGTTGGATGTAAGGAATCTTAGAAGGTACTGCTGAGTGATCCAGCCGAGTTGTGAGGTACTTCAGTGGAGATGGACTTCATTCAGATGTTTTCATAACATTAGTTGAAGTGCTGAAATGAAAAGGAATGTCCTGTCACTATCTGTAATGTTATCACCTCTACCCAGGTATCAGAACTGAAATCCTGACATTTATGATCCTGTTATGAAATTAGCTATCATGAAACCTGTAGTTTTGTAACAGAGAACCATTACCTTGTTATGGAGAAGCAGAAGGGGCCACTTGGTCAACATGACAAAGGCAGCTGGGAAGGCTGGGGTTAATAAACACCCCTGGGGCAGGTCATCTGACAGGGCTCATGACCAGAAGAGAGCAGGGCTCTGGGCATATAAACCCCAGACCAGAGCCGGAGCAGGGCAGTCTGTCCACAGGGAGAGGAGGTGCCTGAACCAGAACAAAGTGGCAGAGCGTGGTGAGAGCCCAGGATGGAGGCTACTCCCAGAGTGAGGCTTGCTCTCAGTGTGGGGAAGAGGTAGTGTGCTTTCCCTTTCATAATATTTGTTTGCCCAGAAGGGAAGGTTTGTGTTGTAGCCAAGGGCTTACCATTTGGTTAACTTATGCTGATGGGTAGCGTTTGGGATTAAGGGTTGGTTTGCAGGTCTCATTATTACCCTAGGGGCACGTGATCACCTTAACTGAAAAATTATACTGCCTACTCCAGAAAAATGATAACATAACTTTGTCGTAGCTCTGTTACAGAATTATTGCCCTTATCTTTTCATCTGTTCTGTTACAATAATTCAGCTTCTCTAGGAAAAAAAGGGAGTACAGTACCTGAGCTTTATAGTGAGTTTGTCAATAAACTGAAAGCACCTTGACAGTTCCACAGAAATAATCTCCCAGGCGCACTGGCTGTATTGCTTCTCTTTGAGGAAATTGTCTATTGCTTGGAAATATCTCTTCAGTTTCAGTCTGGTGACCAAGGGGTTATATTTTCCAGGGCTTCTTTCCCCCTTCTCCCTCTCGGCATCCAAACACGTCTCCAAGTTCTCAATCTGCCAGTGAAGGCCATTCTTAAATTTCTCTATGGAACTCTCTTGCCAGGTCGTTTGTGTGAGATTGTTGCTGAGGACATAGAAGATAGCTTTGAGGAGCTCCTGGATGGCTGCCTTGGCATTATCCTTCTGTGACAGTTCAATTTTGAAAATATCTTTGGTTTTTAAATCCAGCCTCTCGCTTAGGCACTGGGGAGAGAGGTTTCTCCTCATTTTGTCCAAGAAGTCTAAGCCATCTTTGTTCACTTTGTTTTGGTTAGAGGCAAGGCTGTTGCAGTGAAGGGAGGAGCTTACTTTGAAGAGAAGCAGCACAAGGAAGAATTTTAGCAAACGCATGATGATCACGATGGTGCTGCTTTCTTGTCTTTGAGTAGGACCTGACAAGGTGGTGCTTGTTGAAGCAATCTCCCCAAGATCTGTGTTTTGAATGCTCCATGTCTCTGTTTAATACCGTACAAGTTTTCTTTCATCACTTTTTATTCCTAGTACAGGAACCTTTGCTAGGTTTTTCCTACTCTGGGAATTTTCTTCAGGTGGAATCACTTTCAGTTTCCCTTTTCTTTCCTCACTGTAAACCAACACAGCATCCAAAGCATTAAAAGTTTATTTGCCGTGTGTGGCAGTGCAGAATATAAACATATTTATCTAACTCAGGAAGACAAAATTCATATTTTACAAATATTGAGAAGATAAGCCCTCTTTCCACCCTTATCCTCCATGCCTTTTGTTAAAGATAAAGTGTTGTTTCAACCTGCAGTTTCTACACTGAGCCAGAAGGAGGAAACCTCTCTCTATCTGGCTTTTCACTGACAAGGATAATAGCTTGCTTTGCTGCACCCACCTCATTTCTTCCCTCCAGTTTTGATGGAAAGAAAAACTGTAGGTTCCTTTTAAACTTTGATCAAATATTAGAAGTCATCCTATGAGGAAAGGGAGGCAGATAATTGTGTCTTAAACTCTTGCTGATTTGCAATTGAGAAAGCAAGAGTTCAATATCTTCCATCTCTTCCATATTTAGTTGGTCTAATAAAAGATATCACATTTACCCAAAGAACCTAGTCTAAGAAACCAAAATGCATTTATATAGGGAATACAAGAAGACAAAACAAGGGCACTGGGAAACTGGACCTTTCCTCATGAACCTGCTTGGGGGTGGGTGGGGGAGAATGGAGAGATGGGCATCATGTACTGATCGGTTGGAACACGTAAAAGGTGTTAGCATAGGGATGGGCAAAGTCTGGCCCATGGGCTGGATCCAGTCAGTAGTCAAGTCCATTTCTGAGCCATCCCTGTGCATGACTGAGGCCGGTCTCCATGGAGACCCCAGCCACAGCTGCATGGGAAAGGGACGGACATTACACACAAACTGGTTTAAGTAATCAGGAGCTGGTTTAAACCTGTAACAGAACGGATGTTCAGTGCACACAAACCAATTTGAAAATGGCTGAAACTGGTTTGAGATCAACCTGGTTGAATGTAGTATTAGACTTAACAGATTTGGGTGAAACCGGTTTATGCAATGTCTGTCCCAGACCCCTTGCTGGTTTAATTTAAATCAGATTCCCCAGCATCCCGGCATGCTCTCTGGGCTGGGCAGGGCTCTCTGCTCCACAGCAAGGCTGGCCCCTCCCCTCAGCTCCCTGGCTCCAGCTCTGGCAAAGACTGCAGGCATCTGCCTGGCTTCTGCTCCCCCCTGAATGACTATTTGCCTCAGTCTTTCACCGGACCAAGGGGAAAACAATGCCAGGTAGAGTACAGGGTGAGCACGGTAGGAATAGTCACCTTCCTACTATTGCCGTAGTATTGGTGTATGACCAATTAAAAAAAATTAGACATATACAAGTCAGCGGGACTGGATGATCTTCATGCAAGAGTGCTGAAAGAGCTAGCCGAAGTCATTGCGGAACCCCTGGCAAAACTCTTCCACAACTCGTGGCACTCTGGAGAAGTCCTTGAGGACTGGAAGAGGGCCAATGTTGTGCCCATCCACAAGAAGGCAGGAGGGAGGACCCAGGTAACTATAGGCCAATTAGCCTAACTTCCATCCTAGGGAAAATCCTAGAAAAGTTCATCGAGGAGTCTATCTGCAATAAGCTTGCAGAATATGAGATTCTGAATGACAGCCAGCGTGGTTTTGTGCCAGGCAGGTCTTGCCTTAGCAACCCCATCTCCTATGACCGGGTAACTCACCACCTGGACACAAGAGAGCAGGTTGACATTGTATACCTTGACTTCCAAAAGGCCTTTGATCTAGTATCCCGCAATGTCCTCACAAGAAAATTGGAGGATTGTGGGCTTAACTCAGACTGAGACAGTCAGGTAGGTGAGAAACTGGCTGCAGGATAGGACCCAGAGAGTCATAGTGAATGGATCTGTGTCATCCTGGTGAGGAGCGGGCAGCGGTGTCCTGCAGGGGTTGGTGCTTGGTCCAGTACTTTTCAACATCTTTATTAAAGATTTGGATGTGGGGGTGAAGATCTCACTGGCCAAGTTCGCAGGCAACACCACATTATGGGGAAGTGTGGTCACGGTTGAAGATAGGCTACAGATGCAGGCGGACCTAGACAGGCTAGCAAGTTGGGCAGATCAGAATCTGATGAAGTTAAATGTCGAGAAATGCAAAGTGCTCCACCTTGGGATGAGCAAACCCCAACACACCTACAGGCTTAGTGGTACCAAGCTGACTAGCACCACGAATGAAAGGGACCTGGGGTAATAATAGACCACAGTACATATATGAGCCAGCAGTGAGATGCTGTAGCCAGTAGGGCAAATAATACTCTGGCATGCACCTCGGGCTGGCTTCCTACATTTAGCCAACCTTTTCCTCCCAGCCAGCTACCTTCAATTCACTGGCTCTCAGTCTGCTGTTGACTCTCCCCAACATGCAAGTTTTTCCCGGTGTGCCTGCTCTCCTCGTTTTGCCTGCTCTGCTCCAAGTGCTGGTGTTCCCTGGCATGCAGGTTCTTCCCAGAGTGCCTGCTCTCCCTGTTGTGCCAGCTCTCTTCCCAGTGCCGGTCTTCCCTGGTGTGCTGGCTGTCAGCTGGCTGCTGGCTTTCTGCTGGAGCCAGCTCGGTGCTTCTGGTTATACCGGAAGCAACCCACCTGCACGCAGCACATGCTCTTAAAGCGTGTCTGAGGCTGTTCAGGATCTGGCCGTTGCTCCCCCAATGCTGCTGGAACTCTGACCCCCAGGTAGGCAGCTCTATCGGCCCTTCCCAGGCCCTCTGCCCTACTCTCAGAGTCCGGTGCTGCTTCCCCCTTCATTCCCCATCCCGTGCTCTTCGGGACAGTGGGAGATGCGCTCCCACACACCCTTAACCTCCACTTATGCAGGCCAATTTTGCATGCAACCCTCCAAAAAACAGCACAGATTGTGAGAATTAAAAAAAACAAACAGAACTTCCATGGAATTCTGCTGATTCCTGCTCCTTTGCTGAGGTACAGAAGTATGCTCCCAGCTTCAATCATTTCTGATCAATTGAAATTATTGCACGCTTGCACTCAGACATTGCTCTCTCAATCTCTGCCATAAAACATAGGAAAATAGACAAAGAGCAGAGGAAACCCAGAACCTAGAAGTGTTCCTGAAGACTGGAAAGCACAAGACATTGCCTATCCAGGAGAGGGAGTGGAGAGATCAAGAATTACACATTTTGTAGGAACATGTTACAGGCAATCTCCCTCCTTTCCATCATGAAGCTCTCTCTCTCTTGCTCTCTGTCCCCCAAAGATGAAGTACCTTGGGTCTGACTGTAGCATTTCACAAATATTTGTAGAAATACACTGCCGCCACTTGTAAACATCTGCAGAAAGAGAAAGTCTTGCAAATGCAGTGCAACTGTTATATTACAAAAACATTCCTTCCAGAAAAGCCACTTTGAAAGCTGTTTGTGACTTGGAAGTCAACCATCAGGAAGGGAGGCAATAGCAGTAGAAGGCTTGCTGTTCAGGACAAGAGGTAAATATTCAAGGCAGAAATGTATCAAAAACAAATATAGAAACTATTGATATAAATAATTTATCAATTGTTTCCAAATAAACAAATTAATAGTATCTATGTTTGCTTGTGGATTCTTTGTAAATTTAGTAACACAAGTAAACATAGTTAGGTGTCAGTAAAGGGAAACACAACAATAAATAAAACCCCAAAGTTTCAGTTTGGTTTTCAATTACATTTAACCACATTTAGTCCATTTTAAGATAACATTCACCAAGCTCTAGCTCTATAGAATTGTTCCCAGGAAACGCAACATTCCTGTGCCGTACTGCTAAGACAGATATGCTGATAAACACGATGCATCTTTACTTCCACATATTTCATCAGTATTTGTTTAGTAATTATATTTTTAACTTGTTCCACTCTTGTATTGATTCTAACCTACAGCACCAGTCTGCTAAAAATACACAATCAGAATTCCCCTGTGAGCTAAGAGAGTGTGGTGGATTGCATGCACCTAAAAGGGGTCCTGGATAATGTATATGAGACATGCCATAAACTGCTTTCTTTATGTTAAGCAGTTTAGGTACAATTTTCAGATTATGCTCACAGCACATGAAGGAGGGTGACTGGAAATGCCCTAATGTTTCGTTCCTAGACTTTTTTCTAAATAATCATGAAAGTAATTTTTCTTTTGTGGATGAAAAGGCGTGAAGGCAATTCCAATATCACAGCTTACTGCTGTACTATGAAAGTGAAATTGGATACGGACTGAACAGATCACTTTTCCACATTCAACACCCAGCAAGATGCAGACTGGAAAAGAAAAATACTAACATGGTCAAAGGAAAATCAGATCTTAGTTATTCTAATCTTGAATGTTACTAGTCACATAGCAAATGGGGTTGTTTCAGTCTCCAGTAGAATTTCTACTTTCACAGCACCCTTGGATACATGCTGTGAAATTTGTTAACTTCACTAGTATACTTTTTGCAAGCAGCACCACCTGGTCTAAGAACTGCCCTTCTTGTTAGATTCTGTGTTGTTCAGATTTAAAGGAGTTACGCAGGAATCCCTAATAAGCAGACACAAAATACTTCTTTTTTTTACCCCCTCCCTCCTTAGAGCTGGTAGTAAGTTCTTGAGGAAAGGGTCCAGATTCCCTGTACACTTTCTCTATTTCTTTGAATCCCCTGACATGATACACAGTACATGGAGGGCTTTGCTAACCATCATCCCTTTTATTTTTTCATTCTCATTTTTCTAATCTGGAATAAAATAAAAGGAAACACTTGCATTTCTTAAATAGTCAAGAGAGCCAAGTCTGATTTCAGCCTTTGGATTATCTGATGGTTTACATTAAAGAAAGAGATCAACTGAAAAGTGTGTGTGTGTGTGTGGGGGGGGGGGGAATCCCAAAGAAAGGGAAATCTTGAAAGGTAAAAAGTAATGAAAGAAAACTGGTAGAGAATATTTAAACTCCCAGACATGGAGCATCCAAAACACAAGAGACTATCAAACACCTTTGACAAACACCAGTCTGTGAAGTGCTACTCAAAGGCAGGGAATCTAACACATCATCAGCATCATCATGATCACCATGTGTTTAGTGCAATTCTGCCTTGTGCTGCTTCTCTCCACAAACACCTCTCTGGGCTGCAACAGCCTTGGCTTTTACCAGAACAAAGTGAACAAAGATGGCTTAGACTTCTTGGACAAAATGGGGAGAAACCTCTCTCCCCAGTGCCTATGTGGTTCTTGGCCTTTGGGGAAGGGGGAGGCGGGGTCTGGAGCTGCAGCAGCAGGTGCTGCCAGCATCCCAGCTTGGCCCATCCTGGGAAGGGGGCAGGAGAGGTAGGCTGCCTACAGCCAGCATCCAGTAGGCCACCAGCCCTAAGGGAGCCAGCAGCACCAGGGGGCTCAGCCTATGGCCACCTGGGCCCAACCTTGCCTGGACGGCTTACCATGGCCCCTGGCGACCCACGCACAGCCGACCTCCGATCTGAGGCTGGGCAGCACAGGGCCCCTGCTGCAGAGCATTTTATTTCTGCAACGTTGCAAATTTGCACAAAAGGTTCTTGCCGCTGCAGGGCCAACATCTGTATATGGGGGAGAGGCTGCAGGGCCCTGCGGGAGTGCTGCATCAGCTTGCTGCCACCTACTGCTGGAGCTGCCCGGATGCGCCAGCTGCGCCAGCAGTGCACCATAGACTGGACCCTCCTGCTCCAGCAGCTGGTGGCCACGGTTGAGAAATGGGCGGCACAGGAGCAGGCACAGCAGCAGGCATGGGACCTTGCCTGGCAGGATGAAGACACTGCCCAGGAGACTGCCCGGGAGGAGGCACAGGACCAGGCAGGGTGGGCACACTGGGCCCAGCTGGAGGCCCTGGAGCAGCACTGTGGGCTGGACTCCCACAAATATAATCCTTCATAATCTTTTTAAAGACCTTTCCAAGGATGGAGGTAAGACTGACTGGCCTATAATTACTTAGATCCTCCTTCCTCCCCTTCTTGAAAATAGGGAACACATTGGCCCTTTTTCGGTCCTCCGGGACCTGACCTGAGTGCCACAAGTGTTCAAACAGCCATGCCAGTGGTTCTGATATGACACCGGGCAATTCTTTCAGTAGTCTCAGATGAAGCTCAAGAAGAGACTAGACAGTCACCTTGCTGGGGTCATGCGACCCCCAGTTATCTTTTTTGCTTGGTGTGGGGGGGCTGGATCTGATGATCTTCTGAGGTCCCTTCTGGCCTTACAATCTATGAATCTATGTAGGGATTCTCCCGTCCCCTCTGGCTTACACAAACACACAGCATTAGCTAGCAGACCACACGCTGGCTACAGTCCATGCTGTGGCAGACAGGAGAAAGGCAAAATCATCAGGTAGCTGGTAATGTCCCTCTGTTTTTTTTCTGAATGGGGTGATAAACACAGTTATCAATTCCCTGCTGAGCTGCCAGAAGTGGGGAGAAGAAACCCCTCCCCATCCCGCTGGGGCCTGGCCACATCCTGTCAGCTCAGCACTATGTAAGGGAAGGGAGGGCTGCTGTGGCACCCCTCACCCGCCCCTGGCTTCTAGCCTGAGCCACTTCAGGCATGTGCCTGCATTTTTTTCAGTCCAGAGGGGATGTTTGTGTAGTTACAAACTGGTTTAACCTAGCTAGGTTAGACTAACCTTCAAAGATTGAATCAATTCAGGCTCAGGCTTTTGGAATATCTGTCCTTAGTCCATATAGCTGATCAGCTGGAACACTGGAGAGGTGAACACTGGAGCATGTGATAGTGTAAGCATCTCTCTCAGGCCATGGAGAACCACTGATGTAATGACAAGAAGCGTAGTTCTTAAAGGTGTTGCTGTTTGCAAACAATGAGCTACATATACCTGCATAAAGAAACAAGGTTCACAGCACATTACCAAAGATGTTGTGAAAATAGAAATTATACAGGGGATTTAAACATCTCATTTTGCTTTGTTAGTATAACACTTAAGATCATGAAAGCTAAGCAATGTTTAAAATCAGATTTCCTTTAGACATTTTTGGTTTGCTTTCTTGCTGGCCTGCGGGTGTGGAAACTCAGTCTGTTCAGTGCTTTTCTGTGGTTCATTTGACTTTGTGCTTTTCATAATCCAACATTAGGCTGTGATATTGGAGTTTCCCACACTTCAATAGAGTGGTTTTTAATGCAAGGAAAGAAAATTAGTTCCTTGATCATTTAATGAAAAAACAAACAACAAAACATTAACACAAAAGTATCAAAATCCCCCCATTCCCTAGGTTGAATCCAGACCACAGGGCTCCTTGTGAACTTGATCCACAGAACTAGTGGAAGCTGCAGCTGTGACAGTGGTGATGGTGAAAGTGGGAACAGCGACAGTGGCAGAGGCAGTGAGGCAAGCAGCTATGGACCAAGCAGGAGAACACCTGACTGTGGCACTGCAGACGTGCTTGTGGTGCCACATACTACACAGCACGCTCATTTGAATGCGATCACTGTATCCAAACAGCCCTTGCTTGTTCACTTGCCATTGATAGCCATATTAACCAGGGCCATGCGATCCCAGATTCTGGCAGGCCCCACCTGCCAGTCACCATGCCCCCAAATTCCCTGGCACACCTGTAGCCTGGCGGGCCAGAAGCAGCAGTTGTGAGGGATGAAGACAGCCCATAGGCTATATATTTGACATCCCTGCATTACAGCATTTCCAGTAGCCTTTGCCTACTTGCAGTGACCATAAATGAAATATTGGGCCTAAATTGCTAGATGGAGCAAAAGAATTGTACATCTAATGCGCAGTATCCACAAAGCTTCCACTTAAAACTGCAATGCACCCTCCTCTTCTGTTAGCTTACATAGGAATTATGAGTGTGTATTTTCTGGCAGAGTAATGTTTTAGATAAGAATAATTATAAGAGAGAAACCTGTCACAACCCAAGGGTGTGATTTTGTGTGTGTCTGCTTCGGCACTGCTAAATTATTTCCCGCCACGAGGAGCTTTCTTTGCAGGGTGCATTTCTCAGTTGCAAAGAGAAAACCCCGGTGCAAAGGAGTTCCCGCCATTCGCATGCAAATTTGTTCCCCACTATTGGCTGTTTCTAAATTATTCCCACATGGCGGCTAGTGATTGGCTTGCTAGCCGTATAAGAGGCTTGAGCGGTTTCCGCCCAGGTTGGAGGACTCCACAACCATCTCGTGGAGGAGGAGGACTTCACGTCTCGTGAAGGACTCTAAGCGCTGTGGAGCCTAACGGACCCAGCGTGTGCCTTAAGAAGGCTATAGGGGTCTGATCAACCTCTGGCCTCTCCCCGTCGCCGAGCGCGATCCCTCGACGAACCCCTTCCCTGCGCGCTTGTTCCACGGAGCCTAGCAAGCTTCGTGTGTGTGTGTATCCAGAGCTCTGTCCGAGTTATTTCAAGAGGCTCGAGTTTTCTGCGGGTCTTGTTCGAGTTCGTGTTGTGGAGCCTAGCAAACTCCATGTGTCTGTCTGTAACTGCAACGCAAGCAAGTTTTTCCTGCCTGCACTACATCTACGGTGTAAGTAAAATAATCTTTAATCAACCGCTACGCGTCCGTGCCTAATTCTAGTCCGCCGGCCTGCATTCCCCGACCCGCGTGCCAGGGCTGCTGGCCACAGCCCGCCGCGCGCTTCCAAGGGCCTCAGACCGCTCCCAGCCCGCACAAAACCAATTAAAAATATAAATAATTAAGGCCAAAGTAACAAAAAATGGAAGTAAAGGCATATAGTCTTTTTCAGCGCATCTGTTTTAGCAGCTAGCCATGGAAATATCCTGGCCTATAATTACTTGGACTGACTGGCCTATAATTACTTGGATCCTCCTTCCTCCCCTTCTTGAAAATAGGGGCCACCTTTTCCGGTCCTCTGGGACCTGACCTGAGCACCACGAGTGCTCAAACAGCCATGCCAGTGGTTCTGCTATGACACCGGCTAATTCCTTCAGTACTTTCAGATGCAGCTCATCCGGGCCTGCTGACCTGAACACATCCAGTCCATCTAAGTGACTCTGCACCAAGTCAGTGTCGACAGTTGGTAGGCTGGTGTCTCCCTGATGCTCATCATCTAAGAACCCATTAGGAGACTTATCTCAAGCCCTGTTCAGGAACACTGAGGCAAAAAACTCATTGAATACCTCAGGCTTGCCCCCCTCTCTGTCACTAATTGCTCCTCCTTGTTCAGTAAGGGTCCTATGCTGCCCTGCACCTTCCTTTTACTCCCTGCATACCTAAAATAAGACTTTTTGTTGTCTTTAATTTGTGTTGCCAGCCTCAGCTCTGTAGTTCCTTTGGCTTTTCTTCTTTTTTGCCCTTAGGCTCCCCTGGATCTCCCTGTTTAGCCAAGGAAGTTTTTTGGCTCCTTTCCCCCCCTTCCTCATATTGGGATAGTCTCCCTCGGTGCCCAAAGGATCACTTCCTTTAGGAACGACCACCCTTCCTGGACTCCCATCTCACCAATACTCTTCTCCTGCAGTGCATCATTGACTAGACTCCTAAGCACATTGAAGTTAGCCTTCCTAAAGTCAAGCACTTCCACCCTACTAGTTATCTATGCTGTATGGTGAATTTGATTGATTGGTGGTCACTGTCCCCAAGGTGACCACGAATCTGCAGCTCCCCTACCAGGTCCTCCCCCATAGCTAACACCAAGTCCAGTGAGGCATTCCCCCTAGTGGGACCGTATACCTCCTGTGTTAGGTGAAGGTCCTGCATGCAGGTTAAGAACCTATGTGAACAGTTGGATTTGGCTGACTGCTCCTCCCAGCAGATGTCAGGGTAGTTTAGGTCCCCCAAGACAACCACATCCCTAGACTGTATGGCCTCTGAGAGCTGCCTCAAGAATTCCAAGTCTAGCTTTTCCTCTTGGTGTAGTGGTCTGTAGCAGAACCCCACCACCAAGTCTCTTTCTGCTCAACCTCCATGTATCCTAACCCACAATTCCTCAACTTTCTCCTCCTCTGATCCCATTTTGATTAGGGTAGGCCCTGGAGCAGGACTGTGCATCTCTAGATGAGACTGCTGAAATGTCAAAGACATTCATTATAATTATGATCCTGTTATGCAATTAACTTTCATGAAAGTTGTAGGTTTGTGACAGGGAACTCTTACCCTGTTATAGTGAAATAGTAGGGCCCCTTTAATGGAAGGGTTTTTGTCCACCTGAGGAAGGCATCAGGCAAGGCTGGGGTTAATAAACAGCTCTGGGGGCAGGCTAGCTAACAGGACACATGACAGGAAGAGAGCAAGGCCCTGGGCTTATAAACACCCCGCCAGAGCTGGGCAGGACAGGGTAGTGCAGTCTAGTCTAGTCTAGTCTGTACCTGCTGTCCCCAGGGAGAGGAGTTCCCTGGAGCGAAAGAGCTACCTGAGGGACCCTGAATAAGAGAAGAGCGGCAGAGAGGGGCGAGAGCCTGGGGTGGAGGCTGCTCCTCGAGTGGGGAAGAGGTAGTGTGCTTTTCCTTTCATAGCGTTTGTTTGCCCAGAAGGGAAGGTTTGTGTTGTAACCAGAGGGCTTACCATTTGGTTAAATTATCCGGGTGGGTTGGGTTATGGACTTAGGAGTGGTTTTCAGGTTCCATTAGTGTCCTAGGGGCATGATCACCTTAAAGGAAAAAATTATATTGCCTACTCCAGAAAAATATAACATAAATTTGTCATAGATCTATGTTACAGGATTATTGCCCTTATCCTTTCACCTGTTCTCTTAAAATAATTCAACTTCTGTAGGAAAAAGGGAGTGCAGTACCTGAGCTTTTCAGTGAGTTTGTCAATAAACTGAAAGCACCTTGACAGTTCCACAGAAATAATCTCCCAGGCGCACTGGCTGTATTGCTTCTCTTTGAGGAAATTGTCTATTGCTTGGAAATATCTCTTCAGTTTCAGTTTGGTGACCAAGGGGTTATAAGTTCCAGGGCTTCTTTCCCTCTTTTCCCTCTCAGCATCCAAACATGTCTCCAAGTTCTCAATCTGCCAGTGAAGGCCATTCTTAAATTTCTCTATGGAACTCTCTTGCCAGGTCGTTTGTGTGAGATCGTTGCTGGAGACATAGAAGATAGCTTTGAGGAGCTCCTGGATGGCTGCCTTGGCATTATCCTTCCGTGACAGTTGGATCTTGAAAATATCTTTGATTGTTAATTGCAGCTTCTTGCCTAGGCATTGGGGAGAGAGGTTTCTCCTCATTTTGTCCAAGAAGTCTAAGCCATCTTTATTCACTTTGTTCTGGTTAGAGGCAAGGCTGTTGCAGTGTAGGGAGGAGCTTGCTTGAAAGAGAGCAGTTAATGAGATTTGATAAAATATTAGAAGAAATCCTATGAGGAAAGGAGGTCAGATAATTGTGCCTTAAACTCTTGCTGATTTGCAACTGAGAAACCAAAATGCATTCATATAGGGAATACAAGGAGACAGACAAAGGGTACTGGGAAACTGGACTTTTCCTCATGGACCTGCTTTGGGGCGTGGGAGTGGAGAGATGGACACATGGGCATCATGTAGCTGATCTGTTGGAACACGGGAAAGGTTTCATAGTTGGTAGGGTCAGAAGGGACCTGAGCAGATCATCAAGCCTGAACCCCTGCCATGGCAGGAAAGAGTACTGGGGTCAAAAGACCCCTGCAAGGTGTTAACCTAGCCTCCTCTTAAAGACCCCCAGGATAGGAGCCAGCACCACTTCTCTTGGAAGGTGGTTTCAGATCCTAGCTGCCCTGACAGTGAAGTAGCGCCTCCTGATATCTAGTCTGAATCTGCCCTCTGCCAGCTTGTGACCGTTATTTCTTGTCACTCCTGGTAGTGCTCGGAGGAACAGGGACTCCCCCAATGCCTGCTGGTCCCCCCTGACTAGTTTGTAACAGGCCACTAGATCCCACCTCAGCCTTCTCTTGTGGAGGCTGAACAGGTTCAGGTCCCTTAGCTTCTCCTTGTAGGGCCTGCTCTGCTGACCCCTGATCACGCAAGTGGCCCTCCTCTGGACCCTCTCCATGCTGTCCACATCCCTCCTGAAGTGCGGCACCTAGAACTGGATTCATTACTCCAACTGCAGCCTGACCAGTTAGAGGGGGAGGATCACCTCCTTGGACCTGCTTGAGATGCATCTGTGAGTGCATAACAAGGTTCAGTTGACCTTCCTGACCACGTCCCCACACTGTCGGCCCATGTTCATTTTAGCATCAATAATGACTCCAAGATCCTTTTCTGCCTCTGCACAGATGAGAAGGGAGCTCCTCAGCCTGTAGGTATGCTGCTGGTTCTTCCTCCCCAGGTGCAGTACCTTGCATTTGTCAGTGTTGAAACCCATCTTGTTCTCATCTGCCCACCCCTGCAACCTGTCTAGGTCTGATTGCAGCCTATTCCTCCCTTCTAGCATGCCCACTTCTCCCCACATCTTAGTGTCGTCTGTGAATTTGAACAGGGTGCTTTTTACACCCCCGTCCAAGTCACTGATGAAGATGTTGAACAGTGCAGGCCTGAGGACCAAGCCCTGCGGAACCCCACTGCCCACATCCCTCCAGGTCTAATAAGACCCATCCACCACCACTCTCTGGGTGCGGCCCTCCAGCCAACTAGTGACCCATTTGACTGTGTAGGTGTTGACGCCACAGTCTCCTAGTTTTTTAATGAGAATGGCGTGCGAGACAGTGTCGAAGGCCTTCCACAAGTCCAGAAAGACTACATCCACTGCTAAACCTGTGTCTAAGGTTTTGGTGATCTGGTCATAGAAGGCCACCAGGTTGGTCTGACAGGACCTGCCTCTGATGAATCTGTGTTGGTTGCCCCTAAGCATAATCTCCCCTGCTGCCCCTCGCAGACACGCGCCAGAATAATTCTCTCAAAAAGCTTACCCAGGATTCAGGTAAGACTGACTGTTCTATAGTTACCTGGGTCCTCCTTCCTCCTTTTTTTGAAAATGGGAACCACATTGACCCTTTCCCAGCCCTCTGGCACCATGCCAGAGCACCATGAGTGCTCGTAAAGCTGTGCCAGGCGCCCCGCAATGACCTCTGCTAATTCCTTCAGCACTCTGGGGTGGAGATCATCAGGACCTGCTGATTTAAATATGTCCAGTCTCTCCAGAAGTTCCCTGACTAGGTCCTCACTGACCCTAGGCCTGGGTCTGCCTCCCCTGGGTCCTATGGGGGTCCTGGTGGGGGTGGTGACCCGGTCCCTGTTCAGAAAAATGGAGGCAAAGAAATTGTTAAATAGGTTAGCTTTGCTGTCTGGTGTGACGACCAGATTTTCTAGCATGTCCTGCAGAGACCCCACATTACCCGGTACCTTCTTTTTACCCCCTATGTATTTAAAAAAGGACTTCTTGTTGTCCATGATCTGGGTAGCTTGTTCCAGTTCCATCTCCACCTTGGCCTTCCTGACCGCCCCCACTACAGCCCCGAGAAACCGAGGTATTGTCCTCCCTGGTGATGGCTCCTCCCTTCTATTTGGTGTACACTTCCTTTTTAGCTAGGAGACATTCCCATATGTTTTTGGTGAGCCATAGGGGTTTTTGTGCTCTCTTGCCTCCTTTGATCCGCATTGGGATTACCTTCCTTTGGGCTTGGAGGATCGTCTCCTGAAGGAATGACCACTTTTCTTGGACACCCAACTCCTCTCCCCTCTGGGACGTCAGTGTCTCCCCGACTATTTTCCTTATCTCATTGAAATCCACCCTCCTGAAGCCCAGGGCTGCTGCCTTGCTGCAGGCCTTTGCCACCTTGCGCTAGATGGTGAATTCCAGCAAGTGATGATCACTGTTGCCCAGGTGGTCAAGTACCCGCAGACCCCTCACCAGGTCATCGCCCATGGTCAGGACCAGATCCAACAAGGCGTCTCCCCTGGTGGGGTTGTGCACCTCCTGGGTTAGATGGAGGTCCTGTATCTCAGCTAGGAACCTACATGAGTGGTCAGTCCTGGCTGACTACTCTTCCCAGCAGATGTCTGGAAAGTTCAGGTCACCCATGATGACCACATCCTTTGACCTAACTACCTCCGTGAGCTGACTTAAGAATTCCCGGTCTAGCTCTTCCCCTTGGTTGGGTGGTCTGTAGTAGAACCCCACCATTAAGTCCCTTTCCCCTCGACTTCCTTGTATTCTAACCCAGAGCACTTCAATGTGCCACTCCTCTGACCCAGTGCCACTCATTGAGGATATGTATTTCTCCTTGACGTAAAGTACCACACCCCCACCTCTCCTCCCTGTCCTATCCCTCTTGTACATTCTATAGCCCTTGATATTCACTGCCCAGTTGTGGATTGGGTCCCACCATGTTTCGGTGAGCCCCGCTATGTTTGGGTTGGTGTTAGCTAGCAGGAGGGTGAGTTCCTCCTGCTTGTTCCCCATACTACGAGGATTAGCGTAGAGGCATTTGAGGCCTCCTGAAGATGCATGCACTGGCCCCCTAATCTCAGAACTACTCAGGCCTCTGTTGCTTACCTGGGTATTTGTTCCGCTCGTCGTTGGTCTAGGCAGGGCTGTTCTTGTGTGTGACACTTGGTTTAGTGGTCCAAGGTTTCCTCCGCCCTCATTTTCCCCTTCCCCTGATGAGCCTAGTTTAAAGCCCGCTGGAGGAGATCAGCCAACCTAGAAGAGAACACACGCTTACCTTTGGGGGAAAGGTGAAGCCCATTCCACCCAAGCATGTCTCTCGTCCTGATGTGTAGGTCATTGTCTAGGAAGCCGAAGCCCGCCTCAAGACACCATTCCCGAAGCCACAAGTTGACCTCTCTGATGCAGGTCTCGTGTCGTCTTCCATGTCCGCTCACTGGTAGGACAGAAGAGAATACCACCTGTGCCCCTATCTCTTTCAGCATGCCCCACAGAGCATGGTAGTCCATCATCAGGTGATCAGGTGTTAGCATGTGAGAGTGTAAGTCTCTCTCTCAGGCCATTGTGAACCGCTGATGTAATGACAAGAAGCGTAGTTCTTAAAGGTGTTGCTGTTCGCAAAATATGCACTAGATAAAGAAACACCGCTCACAGCACATTTCCAAGGATGTTGTGAAAATAGAAATTATATGGGGGATTTCAACATCTCGCTTTGCTGTGTTACTAGAGTGCCCAGAAGAAGGGTTACAGAGTGGCAGCATGAGGGCCGGGTTCACATTTCAGGGTCCCTCATAAATTGTACCCATGGCTTGAGCCCCCAGCCAGATATTTGGAAACACTATATTAATTACTAGGGTGTCCAGCATAAACAACACCCCCCCCCCCCCTTTGCAAGCAGTGTAATAAAAAAAACAAATTTAATACAGAAAACTGGGAAAAACACCAAATACAATGTGAAACACTACTAACTACACGATATAAATCAATAGGCTGTGCCACACAAGGGGAAGCTGCTTGAGAGCATGTGTCCTTCCTCAGTACAAGGGGTCCGTCAGTGCTTCTTGGGGAATAATGGAATGAGAATCTTTGCTCTCATGCAGAGGCTGTATGTGCATGGGCAATGACTGCAGCTGCGGACAGCATGCTTGCACCCCACACTTCTGGGCTGAAATGAAAACTGCAGGACAACTCCATGAGAACCAGGTTGATTAATGGTTGTCCCAAAGTGAAAAGATTAGAAACATCCAGTTTCCGACCTTGTTTAAGTTGTCAGGCCTGAATCTTGGCCAGCAAACCCAAGGAACCTATACTCTTCCTGCCAGTATTAATTCTTTAAAACCTCAAACAAGAAAAGGGGAAGAAAAGGAGGTGAGAGGAGTTCCCTGACACTGGGACATTTTTCCCTTTCTCTCCCCTCTACCTGAGCTTCCCTTTTCACTATCTGCAATGCATTGTTCCTTGGAAGAGACATTACTCCTCAGCAGGAGAGGTGATATCTTTTATTAGATCAACTAGATTTTTGCAAAAAAAAAGATTTCAGGCATAAACACCCTTTTTCAGGCATTGGAAAAAAGATTGTGAAAGTTCTCTGGCTAGAAATGAAAGTTCATATTTCATAGGAGAGTTGAAGGTGTGGTAAAATCATCTGTTTGGAACAGTTCATTTTATATGCAGATTAGGCTCAGAGAAAAGTTGAAATAGTCTCTTGACCTCAAAGTTGTTTGGTGGTAAGCAGGATGTAGTCATATTTCCTTCTGGTTATGGTATTTTATATTTCACAGAGGAGTAAAAAGATTAAATGCTTTTCTTTTATTTCTACCCAAGAGAACTTTTACAATCTTTTCTCTTATGCCTGAAGAAGGGTATCTGTCCTGAAAGCTTGCAATTTTTTTTTTGTTTTTTTTTTGCAAAAATCTAGTTGATCTAGTAAAAGATATCACCTCTACCACGAGTTCTGATTCCTTTTGCCTCTAGACCAATACGGCTACAACCTGAATATCTGATGCACATGCCATTTATGGTGTAGTTAACATGTTAAGCAAGTTCATTGAATTCATGGTGACATAAAATGGCCAACTAGCCATAAAGGTATTCTTCAAAATATGTGGAACATCTTTGTGGCTAGTTTGCATAGCAGCATAAATTATATATATCCCATCATTCCAATGCTAACAATCAGATGATTTGTCCACATTGTGACTTGGGCAACCCCCGCTCTGGAACCTGGCTAAGGGTTGCCTCTGTCCCAATGCTGACAATTGCTGATTGTCAGCACTGGGATGTGGTTTTACTGGGACCCAGTAGGGGTCTTGTCCTGTAACCCTTCTTGGGAGGGCTGCCGAGATCTGGAACTTCAAAATGCCTGTTGTTGGTGCTGGCCCCTAACAGCTCTGGGTCTCAAACCAAACCCTAGGCTGTCCTGGAGGTCGTGCTGACAATTAGATGATTGGCAGCATCAGCCCCAAGTTTGGAACCAGACCCTGGGCTGCCCCATACCCAATTTCACCACTCAGCTGAGCACCAGGATCAGGCCTGGGACATCCCTGGTGTCTGGGACAGGGCTGCCGCCTGCCTGATCCAGAGGATGTGGCTGGGGTGCTGCTCAGCAGTAGTGCAGTTGGGAGGAATATTATGACCTATCCCAACCAGTTACGCATATGAGGCACAATTGCTTTGCATGTCAGGCACAACAGGAGGTATAATGCTTGGGACCAGACATAAAATTCCTCAGATCCAAATTGGGCCATTATTTTAACACACAGGGGAAAGAGACTTTGGCCAGGGGCCAAAGTCAAAAATAGCTTTACAAATAGTTTTGCTTTTCTGGAAGGAATACTCCTTTTAAAATCCCATGAGTACTGGTAAGATTTCCTCTTTCTGTGACTGTTTAAGAGTGGCAAAAATCCATTGCACAAATCATTGTAAAAAGATAGGAGCCAAAAGTAGTTAACTGAAAGAATGTTTACATGTTCTTTTAGTGAATGATGTTTTGATTTCTGAATAAACATGTGGCAGGTCTGTGCCTCTAGACGGCCAGTCTGCATGTTGCCACTCCAGTGTCCTGCCCCTGGAAGTGGGACCACGGATTGGTCCAGCTCCTCAAGTCGCCCGGGATAAGAGGAGTTGGGTCGCCATGCACAGGGGAAAGCAGGAAGGAGGGAGCATCTGTGGTGCCTCTGGAATCCTTCCACATGGACAGCATAGGCCGGCAGAGCCACAAGCCAATGGACCACTGGCCAGCATGGCATCTCCAATTGTTGCAGGGGTTTTCCTGCCATGTCTGAGCATTCATTTCTTAAAGGCACAGAGTTCACATGAACCAGACATGGCCCCCACAGACTGTGGAGGAAAGAAGGGGCCCAGGCTCCAGCAAAAGAACAGTCACCTATGGAGCCAGGGGCTCAACCTGCCAAGGCCATACCCATGCCAGACATGGTCCACAGCTACACGCAGGGTGGGATGGAGGTGGCCCAGGACACAACGACAGATTGTGCCAAGAAAGCGACCCCGCTGAGGTGCCAAGCTACAGAACACTGACATACCTTCAGGCCCTGAGACCCACAGTTGGGCAATGCCAGGCCCCCTAGGGGAAGCAAGGACATGGGAAGTTGCCCCACAGGGTGCTATCAGACATGGCCGGGGGCCAGCTGATCCAGTATCCCTTTTAATAAAAGGACACTCAAGAATAGATTGGGTGACGCAAGTTATTGATGTTGGTGGATGATGTAAGTGATCTTTTTTGGGCAAATGAGATTAAAGAAATAGGTTCTCTAAGATTCCCCACTAGGATCTTCCTTTCACTTTGTAATCTCTTCTGTTTCCCTCCCCATTCCCCTTCTCTTGTCTGCAAGCCATGAGTTCAGCAGGATGAAAGTGAAACTGGCTGACTTAGCCAGCTCAGCACATCATTACAATCTCTAATAGCAGACAGGAAAGAGAGCAGAGTATCAAAGCAGCTGGGAAGCTGGCAGGCATACAGGAGGAAGAGAAGAAGTGTGAGGAATCGGAAAAGAATAAATAGAAGAGATTCAAAACAATGGTGTTTATTTCTCGATCATCATTTACATTAATTCAAAATGCAGTATTGTTTCTTTCTTCTGTTCTGTGGCCAAATGATAAAGGACATCTAAGGACAAAATGAAAGTTTGAATTTTAGGCTTTTGTGACTTATTAATTTTAATGTATGCGCAATCCCTATCTAATTTGCTATAGAAAAGCCCCATTAATGCAGCATGTTGTTGCAATGCACCACTATCCCTTTTGCCATGTCCTCAAGGAAGGTAGGTTGCAATGCCTCATAGCCTTTTGAGGCACCACAAATGCATGAGGCGCCTGTGACTGTTCATCTCTGATTGACCCCGCTAGAGCCCTGGGAGCCCCCCACGACCCCAGGTATGGCTGCTGAAACTAGCCCAGGTGCTGGCCCTAGTCTCCCCTACCTCACCAGGGGCAATTTGCTGCATGCCAGAGTGCAGGTGCATGGGCTTGCCCAGGTGTTAAGTGCTGGACTCTTTAGTAAGCATATAGGGACATTACTTCTCTCAGAATGCAGCCCAGGGAAAGGATTTAAGGTGGCAGGTGACTCTAAGCAGTATGTTCGCTTGCAGCCCAGTGCTTGCAGCCCAGCACTACCCTGCAGCAAAAACAAATGAGCACTCTTCAATTAAACTGGAAACCACAGGACTGTATTATTGATAACAGACAACAGCAGTACTTACAATAATTACAAGATTATTTACAAGGAGCTGCACCCTTTATCTCCCTAATTAACAAGTGGAACTCATTTTCACAAAACATGGCAGAGGCTGACAATCTAGCCAGTTTCAAAAGAGGATTAGATAAATTTACGCAGGATAGAGCCATCAGTGGGTATTAAAGCATGATAGGATGGCTGCAACCTCCAAATTAGGACTTCCTAAACTTTTAAATTCTGGAATCTGTAAGGCAAGGATTGTTGTTGTTGGTAGTAGAGACTCCACCCCAGCCCCCTTCCAGCTGAGTCTCCTTGAACTCTGCCTCCTCCCTGTGGCAGACCAGGGGCATGAAACTTAACCCTCACAGGGAAATATATAGAAGTTCCCGAAAGTGCTCTAATTTAGTACCTTTGTTTACAACCTGATTTAACGAGGGTTAATTTTTTGCACAATCAAACAAAAAGGCAGGATGGGGGAAAGGCAGGATGGAATAATGTGTTGGTTATTAGAATCATAGAAAAGTAGAGCTGGGAGGGTCTTCCTGCGGTCATGTAGTGCAACCCCCTCCTCAAGGCAGGTTCATCTCTGACTAAATCATCTGTCAAGTGGCTTTCTAACCTGTCCTTAAAAAAGCCCATGGATGGAGTTGGAACTGATTGGGTTTGTGTTTTTTCTTATTTAGGCAAAGAGGACTCTTGGCTTTAGCCATGAGGCACAGAGTGTAGGGGCTGCGCCAATACGCTGGAATTCCAACACATTGGAGCAGATTCAATTAATCGAGTCTGCTGGAGTGTGGCAATTACTGTACTCCAGCAGCTCCTGCGTCTCATGTATCCCTCCCTGCAGCGGGGAGTGCTGTTTAGTTCTGAGGGTTGGATGTGAAATAAGGCACACATGGATCTATAGTAATTTCCTTATCCAATCATGTGTTGGGCTAAGTGTGGGAGGATGCAATGGAGGGTTCTTATAGATCCATTTATGAATCCAGCCATTCTGCAAGGCCTTCGGTGGAGGCCAGCCATGGTGGATGTCAATTGGCCTATCAAACCTGATACAATCTGTTGTTGTTACAATGACAGCTGTTCATTGGTGGTTCATATACAGGGGAACAACATTGCTTGTCAGACATGTCTCCACAGCTGCTGCACAATAGATTCATAGATTCATAGATGCTAGGGTCAGAAGGGACCTCAACAGATCATCGAGTCCAACCCCCTGGCCTGGGCAGGAAAGAGTGCTGGTGTTAGATGACCCCAGCCAGATGCCTATCCAGCCTTCTCTTAAAAACCCCCAAGGTAGGGGAGAGCACCATATCCCTTGGAAGCCCATTCCAAATGTTGGCCAGCCTTATTGTGAAGAAGTTTTTCCTGATATCTAGCCTAAATCTGTTCTCTGACAGTTTGTGACCATTGTTTCTTGTTACCCCAAGAGGTGCCCTGGTGAACAGAGAATCTCCAATCCCTTGCTGCGTCCCCCTAATGAATTTGTAGGTGGCCACAAGATCACCTCTTAGCCTTGTCTTGCAGAAGCTGAAGAGGTCCAGATCCCTCAGTCTCTCCTCATAAGGCTTGTCCTGTAAGCCCCTAACCATATGAATGGCCCTCCTCTGGACCCTCTCGAGTCTATCAACAGCCTTCTTGAAGTACACTACCCCAAACTGGATGCAGTACTCCAACTGCAGTCTGACCAATGCTGCATAGAGGGGAAGTATCACCTCCTTGGTTCTATTTGTCATGCATCCACTGATGCATGATAAAGTGCTGTTAGCTTTGCTGATGATTTTGTCACGCTGACAACTCATGTTCATCTTGGAGTCCACTATGACTCCGAAATCCCCTTCCGCTTCTGTGCTGCTGAGATGGTCACTTCCCAGCCAGTTGGTGTGCTGGATATTTTTGCATCCTAGGTGCAGCACTCTACACTTGTCCTTGTACTGCATCCTATTGTGTTATGCCCACTTTTCTAACCTGTCCAGGTCTGCCTGCAATTGTTCTCTACCCTCTGGTGTGTGCGCTTCACCACACAATTTAATATCATCTGCAAACTTGAACAGAGTACACTTCACAACCGCATCCAAGTCATTAATGAAGATATTGAAGAGTACAGGTCCAAGGACCAAACCCTGCAGAACCCCACTACCCACATCCTTCCAGGTCGATACCCACTAGTATCGACTACTACCACTCTCTGGGTGTGACTGCTAAGTCAATTTGCCACCCACAGGACTGTGTAAACATCTATGTCACAACCTCTTAATTTATTTATGAGAATAGGATGAGCTACTGCATTGAAGACCTTGTTAAAATCAAAGAAAATGACATCCACCTCTACTCCTGCGTCTAAGCATTTTGTGACCCTGTCATAAAATGAAACCAGATTGGTCAGGCTTGATCTACCTGCTATGAATCCATGCTGGTTTCCCTGCTGCATTATTTTTCCTGCTGGACTCCCACAAATATGATCCTTCATAATCTTTTCAAAGTCCTTTCCAAGGATGGAGGTGAGACTGACTGGCCTATAATTACTTGGATACTTCTTCCTCCTCTTCTTGAAAATAGGGACCACATTGGCCCTCTTGCAGTCTTCAAGGACCTGACCTGAGTGCCATGAGCACTCAGACAGCTGTGCAAGTAGTTCTGCTATGACAGTGGCTAATTCCTTCAGTACTTTCAGATGCAGCTCATCCGGGCCTGCTGACCTGAATACATCCAGTCCAGGTTATCTCCAGAAAAACCTGTAGAGATGAATCTTGGTGACTAGTGGGAGAGCATGACATATAGAAACAGATTGCTTAAGAGTGCATCCAGTGAAGTGGGGCTGCCCCTGTGATGCAGATGTACAGTGGGCAAGTTGTGGTGCCCTCCATCTGTTGCCACCATGGATGCCTCCTCTGAGGCAAAACTTCTGATGCTGAGAAACTGAGACTGTGCTTTTCAGTTGATTTTTTTTCTTCAGTGATCCAGTGGCAATTTCCACGGAGCACTAAGTGATGTGTTGGTGAGGGGAGACAGGTCTCATTGCTATGGAGACTTTCTTCTTTAAACCCATGTTTTTGCTTCTGGCTCTCGTGGGGAAAAGCTTTTGGTATTGAATCAGGGAGAAAAAGTTGTTCAAAAGGTGCCCCTGAATGCTCATGGTGGTTTATGGTCCACCCTTTCAAAACTCTCTGACTTTTCCTTACTTACTTGAAGGCATGATGGGCAGCACAAGCACCAATCTCATCACATCATCTCTGACCATGTAGTCAGTCAATCAGGATTTAACTGGCCACTTCATTAATAGGCACTTTTCACCTCTTTTGGAACTGGATAGAGTCACTGTGCCTCAAACCTATACCAACTGGGGCCTTTGCAATGACAACAAATGCCCTTCTGGACAAGTTCAAACCATGTCCCACATTGTTGACTCATGTCCATTTACTATGCTACCTGGTGGCCTTCAAGCTCTTTACACTGGTGATGACATTGCCTTAAAATGGCTGTAAGAATATGCTGAAACTGCATATGCTAAATAAAAACATGCTGGCTTGCATTGCTTTAATTTCTTTAATTTCTGCTGGTGTCTGCAGTACCATGCAGCAGTAAGTGGGCATAGCTCAAAGGTTATGTGCATGTAATAAAGGTGGTGATATTGGGGAGCATTTCCTGTGAGTTTTTATTCTCTCCTTGCAAATAATAGGGATGAGAATGGGAGTGTGGGAAGGATACATCTGATGGGCTGGACAGATCACAACCTCCCACAAACCCCTATCACATGCCCTTATGCAGCATGTGGCTACATTCTCCTTCTAGTTACTGTGCCATCAGCAGGACTGGGTGCATATAAGAGTTATGTATTTTCTCTGTTCTCTCCTTTCACAAGCTGTGAGAGAGAGGAACTGCAGGGACAGGGCCAACTGGAAAGGAATGCAGAAGTTGCTCAATGTGGACCCAGTTCCTGAGAGAGTTCTGACAAAGCTGAAGATGGGGGTGCGGGGAAGCTTGACAGCCATGCAGTATAAAGAAGGGATTGCTTTATGGGCTATTTCATATCCTAGTAGGCAAAGGAAAGAGCTGGGGGCATCAGGGAGAAGAAGTTAGGAGGCAAAGAGGCAACAGATAAGAAAGAAAGCCTGTGTAAAGAGCTTCTCAGGTTGGCAGACACCTGACAAAGTTCCCAGAATTAAAACCTCTTCCATTTCTTTTCACAGTCATGAATAGTAGCCTTATAAGAGGCATGTTTCTTATCTTTATCTTTCATTTCAGAGGAGTGGGGTTGGGGAGCACAGGGGTAAGGGGAGGGTGGTCAGAGATGGATGGAACATGGGCATTGCTTGCCACTAACCCACCTTGCATTCCTCTGAAACTTCTTTGCTGCCTTGCACCTTTAAAAGGGGTGGCCAAGAGCAGGACTGCACATGGGGGTTCCTTTTCCATTTCTATTTCTCCTTTCACTGGAAGAGGAATCCCAAGCTTAGAAAGTGGGCAGGGAAATAAAAGCAATTAGTGAAAGAAAATACAACTTGAAAAACAAACAACACCCCCCCCTCCCTCTTAGTCCACTCTTTCACAGGTTTCTGGGGAGGCCCTTTTGGCAATTTTCAAATCCATCCAGAGTTTAAGCATGAATGTGTCAGCAGTGAAAGCCTCCAATCATCAAAGGCAGTACAGAATGACTGGCGGGGAGCAGACATGCTTTAATCAGTATCACCTCCTAATTCCACTTGCTCCCTTTATTTGGGGCTGGGGGAATAGTGTTTTATAAATTACATGTGATAAGGGCTTTTAGATATAGCATGGTATTGTGCATCTGTATTTCCCCTCATTGTATTTTGTATTCTATTTATTGAATGTGCCATGGCATTTCACCTTTTATATTCTATATTTTATTATTTTAACCTTGTAATGAATGTATTTTATTTTTAGAAGTAAGTTGTATCATGTATGTAACAATACCAGGAAGGGCAGGAATTGAACTGCAATCTCTCTGTATCAGGCTGATCTCTGAATGAATGGGAATGAGTAATTGAGTGCATAAGGGCAGTAGCTAACTACAGTTATGAGTTAATGAGCAAGGATTAAAACCTACAGGCTGTAAACTAACTAGAGGAAAGTATCAATACAGAGCTGGGAACTCCATGAAACTTCATTGTACATGCAACAGTGTACCTGATTTGAGTTAATCAATGCCAGAGATTGACTCTTAAGACTGAATACTTCCTGATCAACCGTTTTCAGAACCCAGACAATACCACCAGGTAAATTAATCAAAATTCACCAACGGAGTCCTGAATCACGTGTACTAGTGGACATGACCCCAGAGCTGACAGCTGTCACCCAGCAGCCATCCAGGGGGACATCGCATGAGAGTCAGAAACCCTTGGATTGGGCAGATCTGAAAACTAGGGGGAGCACAGAAGTCTGCCAAAGAAGAAAAGGCAGGGAAGAATGACCCTCGGTGGTGCCCTCTTCATCTCCAATTTGAGCAGCACCCTATCTGTCCAGCGAGGAGGACCAGCCGGCGACCTCCTTCTGGATACAACACCGCCTTGGAAAAACCCTTGAATGGCCATTGTCAGCAGACTCTAATGCCTCAGGATAGGTATACCTAAAACTGGTACTCTGTGTGTATGTGTGTGTGTGTTGAAGTGAGCAGTACCAGAGTACAATCTTGACCTTATTGAATCACTGCACATCCATCTAATAAACTAGAATTTTAAGAGTTGGCTCTTTGTAGCTTACAACTCCAGCCCACAGCCTAAAAAGGTTGCCTACTACTGTCTTAGAATTTCCTTAGTAGACAGCTATTTGCTTTGTTCAGGATTGACATGCCACATAACACAAAAACTTAGCCAGTTTACTAGCCAAGTAACTTAAGAAGACATTGAACTGATTAATCGTGTCCTAAGTAGTGACCTGGTGGCACATTCAATCAATTCATGTGATGATAAAATGAGGAATAAGCCACAAAATTATTACACAAAATATGTGCAATAAGTTCATGGCTGGTTCTTATCACATCTTCAAATGAACACACGACATGGTGCACTCCCCAGCTGGCAGCCTCAGTCAACTAAGGGGCCTCCCAGCCTCGGGAGCACACAGGAGTCTTGACAGGCTGGGCGCTGGCCACAAGGTCACTTAAAAGTGTGATAAGAACCAGCCACAAACGTACTACACGTTTTGTATGCCATATTGCTGGGGCATGGGGAGCCTGATCCTGGGCCCCACCTACTCCAGCTGGGGAATTGGGGCTTCTTGGTAGGTGAGCGCACCATGCACTCCTGGGGAGGGAAGCCAAGCTTGCTACTTGCTGGTGCAAGGGGAGCCCAGGATGAGGCTCCCTCTGCACCAGTAATAGGGTGCAATGGGATCTGATGTGAGATTCTGCAATTGTACCTCCTGCCATGCACACGTGGCATGGCATGAACTGCAATTATTTGGATCCTATCATGCCTTTACTTTAACATTTGTCAGGGGCCTTCATTATGCACGTACATTCAGATTCTCTTGATTAGACATTATTCAAGTGAGAGGCCTGCCCAAGCAATATTAAGACAATTTCTGTAGCCAGTATTACACAAGGGTATGATGTGGCTTTTACTTCATCTGTCCACTAGTTGATTCCTCAGTGGGAATGACCAGGTACCCAATGCAAATGGTTTGGCTGGAGCAGCCTCCAGCACATGTTCAAAGCGTGGCCTGAGCTCATGTCTCTAGAGTGGTAGTAAGACATATTGGGCTCATCTATATGTTGCCCTTTGGTGATGTTGTTACTGCACTGTGCTTTAGTCCTTCCTTGTGGCAGAACTAAAGCATGACACAGTACCATCCGTACTGTGCCGTACGCACAATGCAGAGTTATTTTTAGCTGCTAGTTTGCCATAGAGGTACCCTGTAATGTGGGAGTGCACTGCTACAGCAAAGTAGCTGCTGTTCACATGTAGACACTCATGAAAGTTACGTGACCATAGTGCGTCACTACAGCAACGCAGCACCACCTGTAGACATGCCCATTAACCACTTACCACCCCTAGCAACCTAGAATTTAATCATTCCAACTATACATAATATTCTGTATGTGACAAAATAACATTACAACCTGATACTTAAGTACTTGAGGAATAGAAAATTTTGAAATAATTGTATACAGTTCAGATATCAAATAAAACAATAGTGCAGCTTAAATATGCAACAGGAAGCATAGATTACTAATAAAAATTATTTATTTTATAGTGAGCCAGATGAATAGAAGATGCCATACAAGCTTGAGTTTTCTTATTACAGCCTCCTTACCAGTTTGTTGTTTTGCTCTATTGGTAATTCTACATAGTAGTATAATTCCTATAAAATCCAGCAGAGGGTAATATGTTTTTGCAAATGAATACAGAAATAAAAAGTGATGATAAACATACCTGAATTGCTGTGACTAATAAATCTTTATCTTAACTTTATTCAAGCCATTCTTTGTAGATAAAAGCCACTGTGGTAGCTGTGCTATAAATTCTCATAGAGTGCAAAATCAAAAGTCTATCTATAAAATAGGTTATATTATATATGTCAATACAATAGCTCAGTCGCATTCATGTAAAAAAACAAAAAGAAAACCATGATAGTAACTTTCCCCTACCATTTTCAGTAGCCTGGATTGCATATTTTTAAAGGTCTATGGGCATATGTAGATGAAACAAAATTTCCCATTTATGTCGATGCATCTATGTTTGTGTTTGCACAACCTGGGATTTCCTGCTGCTTTAAAGTCCATTTAGCGCCCTAGACTAACACTACTCAGAGATGTGTTAACTTGTGTCGTTTTTGTGTTATGCCACTCCAAGTGTGGATTTTGGGGTCTCTGGCTGTTTGCATTGTATTACTTTAAAAAATGATGGGGCAAAGAAATATCATTTTTTACCCCCTCGTAAAATTGTTCCCCCGCCACCTATTGTCTATGTAACTACCCCCACTACCCGTGTACCCTCCTGTCCTCCAGCCTCGCCTCTCCTGGTACCCTCCACCTGCTGTGACCCCCTTCACACCCAGTCGACTACCAGTGCAGTGGCCATGGCTCTCAACAGCTACCAGAGGAACAGTAATTTTTCTGCGATTATTTTGAAACTTTGGAGGGAGGGAGTGGTTATATGACTCCCTTCAATATTGCAACCTGAACTTGCATTACATTTTAGTCTGGAGCCGCAAGTCCAAGACACTGCCTGTCAAATTTAGCAGCCAGGGTATGTAGCGTCCCTGGTTATATTTAGGTAATATGTCCCACCGACCCTGTGTGTGTGTGAGAGTGAGTTTGGATGCGGGGGGGTTACAATTTGTATTTGTTATATTTTTATATATAATGTCAATTTGTACATAGTTTTTTTGCTATTCATTTTCATTTCCGTAAAGTTTTTTGTTCTACTATAATGAATGTGTCATTTTTTCTTTGGGAAGGTTGAGTTTGTTTTGTTTTTGGAGACCATGCCCGCCTCAGTGGCAGGGATGCTGTGCTTTGGGGGGAGGGGGACGGTTTAGTCATTGCATTATATTACTCAAAACACTTGCAAAGATTTCCAGGGTGAAGAGTTGCTAGCACTTGTTAAGTGCTAGCTAGGGTGCGGTCCAGTCAGATATATCTTGTAAGAAAAAGACATTAACAACCACACTCAGGCCTTTAGCAAGTCTTTATTAAGTCTTTAAAGTGCATTATAATGCATATGGTCACTGAGGGGGGTGGGAGGTTGGGGTTAACGCCTGCTGTTGCAGCTCAAAAACAGCTTCTTTGCAGGCAGGTTGTACTGCTATGGGAGGTGAAATGCAAAAAGTTTTTTTTTTCTAGTGCTTTCTTTGCAATGTGCAGTTTTCTTTACAAAAACATGCTGCATGCAGAACCTTTCAGAGGGTTTGCAGAGTGCACCCCCGCCCCCTCCGCCACCTGCCTGCTTCAACCTGTTCCCCCCCTGGAGAGAGCCTGGTCATTTCAAGTGTGCATGCAGATGTTTGCAGGGGAAATAGTCGGAGTTGGGTTTGCACCTCCAGAAAAGGAGCAGGAGCCGAGTGGAAGCTGGAGGTTGGAGAGGGGGTATTTGACCACGTCTGGACAATTCCTCATGGGCGCTTTGATCATGCAATAACTGCTCATGCTGCAGAGAACATTCTGTAAGCATTGCAATAGATGGCCTGCTTGTCCTAGGCCTTGACATATTCTCTTTTTTCCTGCTCACCTTGCCTTTTTGTACATATAGTGCATTTTTGGTATTTGAGCATCCAGAGGTACTCTATCTCTGGATGCATAGCCATATGCATGTGGCTGATTATCCAGACATTTTGCATCAGATGGCTATTCCCAGACATATTATTGAGAGATGACTGGAGGAGAGGCCATTCAATCTGAAATATGGGCCCTGTTTGTGTTCAGCCTGGGAAGCAACCGCACTCACTCCCCTCCCCTGGCAGCCTGCAAGCCCCCAGAGCCCCTGCCTCCCAGGTCCATGGAATCAAGCAGAGCAAGTACAAATCATAATTTTTTCTTCCTCATCTTTATTTTTTTCACAATAAATTGCATTGCAATCAATTCCTTTGAGAAATCACAATACAGTTTACACTGCAGCCACACATAGCATAAAACGCCAATTCACAATTATGCTCCCATGTCTCTTCTGTAATAGATATGGATAGATGGAGGGCTGTATGGTGGGAGGGCGAGAGGGAGAGATGGAGGGAGGCAGGCAGGCAGGCAGGCAGGCAGCCAGCTTGGTTACTGGCGCTGCTGGTCAATGATGACCCCACGACCATTACTGGAAAGTTGCAGGGTGGACTGCTATCGCATGGAGGGAGGTCAAGTGCTTGGCCAGTGCTAGTCTGCATACAGCCAGCCAGCCAGTAGGGGTGTGAGAAATGGGCTGTATTTGATTTGGATTTGGCCCAAATCGGGGACAGTTATTCGATTTGTTGATTTGGAACACTGTCCTGTTTCGATTTGGCCGAATCTGAAGATTCGATGCTGATTTGGAGAATCAGCAATTTGGCCATAGACACAGCTTTAAATGTTTTTTCTACATACCTTGAGGTATCAGGCATGGCTCGTGAATGCTGTGATGCTGGAGTGGATGGAATGTCCCACAGGAGCATGGCGGGGGGGGGGCCCTGCATGCTTGGTGAACCTGGAAGTGGACCGGAAGTACTTCTGGGTCTGTCACCGAACATGTGGGGGGCCCCCCATGCCTCCCCTGGCTTGGTGATCAGTTGTGGGGGACCCCAGGTACCTCCCAGACCCAGGAGGCACCACTCACTAAGCTGGGGAGGCGTGGGGGGTCCCTCCATGTACTCCCTGGCAGACCCAGAAGTGGACCGGAAGTGCTTCTGGTCCACTTCCAGGTTTGCTGCTGAGTGTGCTGGGGACCCTCCTGCACTCCTGTGGGATGCTCCATCCGCCCCATCATCTCAGCATTCACGAGCCACCTGGTACCTTGAGCTATGTA
Organism: Alligator mississippiensis; assembly: GCF_030867095.1. NCBI lineage: Eukaryota > Metazoa > Chordata > Crocodylia > Alligatoridae > Alligator > Alligator mississippiensis. Next base: position 175,831,906 of record NC_081826.1, on the reverse strand, counting down.
GAAAAAGCATTTAAAGCTGTGTCTATGTCAGAATTATTGAATCTTTCCAAATCTCTCTGAATCAATTCAGAGGATTCTGATTTGATTTGAAGAGATTAAAGGGTCTCCTGATTCAATTCTGATTCAGAGATTCAGCCACCGAATTGGGTCAAATCTCCACCAAATCAAATCAGAGACCAAAGCTTTGCACAGCCCTACCAGCCAGTATTTTCTTGCAAGAAGAAAACCAGCCAACCCACCCACAAAGTTTAGTTAGGGAGAGGCCCCCTAACTGTGGGGGCCCCCAAGCATGGTTGCAAAGGGGCCCCCTCAGGTAGGGTGGGGGAGAGGTGTGGGGTGCAACTCTCCATTGCATTGTACCTTTGGCATCTTTGCTGGGCACAAAGCTTTGGGAGGGGTGGAGTGGGCCCCCAGGTGGGTGGGTGAGGGAGAGTGGTGGAGAGAGGCATCCTGCACCCCCTTCCCAGTTACTGACCATGTCCCGCACAGCAGGAACACAGGGGGTGGGGCGCCCAGCCATGGTTGCAAAGGGGGCCCCCTCAGGTGGGGGCCCCAGGCATGGTTGAGGCCTCCTCAGGTCCAGATGGATGACCCGACTCAGCTGACTGGCTGAGTCAGGCCATGCTACTCCCTCTTCGTTGCATTGTACCTTTGGAATCTTTCCTGGGCACATTATTAGAAAATAATACCTACATTTTCTACCCCCTGTTAAATCGTTGGGCCCCCACGCCACCGATAATGTATGTTCTCTCATGTATATACCCCAGTCTGAATGTGGTGGTAGGTACATGGCCAGTAATAATAATGGTGCAGGTCAAGAAGACTATATGAAGTGAGCCTACAGAACTTGTATGAATTGAGCTCATGCTCGGGCCAAAGCCAGTGAAGAAGCCTCAGCTTCTGCCACTGCAGTGGTCAAAGCTAACCAGGAGGAGGGTGAGAAGTCTAAGGCAGAGAGCAGGCAAAGCAACCAAGAAGGCCTCCACAATTCAGAGGAGAAACTCAAGCCGCAGCTTCCTTAGTGGAAGGAGCCCCCTGACTCCCAAGCCATCTGCAGCAATGAATGAAATGCTCGTACTGATGCAGGACATGGCCAGTAACCATGCCAGTAACCATGCACCGCTGGAGATGACTTTATGTCACTGCTGCACGGCCTTGGGTAAATTAATTAAGCAACACCCCCACCCCTGCAAAGAGCCAATCCCGCATTCCGTGGCGGCAGCAGGAGAGGGGAGTTGGCAAGCTTGTAGTCGCACCTCCCTAGGGACGGACGACCCTCAGGGCACAGACAAGTGTCAGGTGTCACTTACCAACAGTGTAGTGTAGCACATCCCTACTTCATGAAGTGGGGTATATTTTCACTGCACCCCGCTTCATCAGCCTGCAGTCTTTGTGAACCCTGGATTCTCATTGCTGTGCCCCCCAGGGGCAAGTTTCATTGCTGTGCCTTCTCTGCTCCCTCACCCGCCTCAAACCTCCCTCGTTGATACAGTGAATGTGGCCCCCAACCTCTGCTCCCCCAATTTATAGTACTCAAGCGGGACAACCTCCCCCCCCCAAAAAAACAAAACAAAACCCAGCAGCCTTGTTTTGGTGTGGAAACCCAGACAGTCTGGCGCTGGGCAGGAAAAGGGTGGAAAAAGAAGGTAGAAAAGTTCATGAAGTCCCTGGGTTTGTGTAGAGGCAAAGCTGCAAACCCCAGGCCCCCACCCAAGGCCTCACTCTGGGGTTCCACACACGCTACTGCCTGGCACAAGGAAGCCTCTGGACCCCCACAGTGTACCTGTGCAAGTGGCTGGTTGGTGGTGGCCTGGTTTGCCTTCACACCACCATGACCCTGAGTCGCCCCTGTCTCCCTGAAACACAGTGTCTCCTGTCAATCATATGGCACTGCTGTGACCCCAAAGAGTTAGGGGGAACAGGCTCATCTTTCACAGAGGCAAGATGGGCAGACCAATTTTTCCCTTTTGGGTGTTGTACCCATTCATTTTTTAAGTATTTCTGCAAGGCTTTCTTGAAAATGTCATTTGAACTCTGGAAGTCAGCACTGGACTTGTCAACTGTGTCTTTCAAATTCCGAATGGTGTCTCGCACTTCTTTGAGGATGGCATGGTCCTTACGCATTGCATCATGAAGTTCGTCCCACCAGGCAGCTTCCCTTTGTGCTCTGGGTACTGAGGACTCTGCCAAAACCATGAGTGAGGTTTCGCAGGACTGTCTCTGCTTGCTGTGAAAATCTTTACAGCACTCTGCTGAAGTGTGAGCAGGGTGCCATTCCCAGTTGCCATGGGTTACGGCAGCTGATAAGCAAAGAAAAAAGCAATGGTTGGCTTCCCCTCAAGAGGAGGAAAGTACACACCTCCACCATGCAGTGCACAAAATCCCAGCAGGCATGGAACAGACCTGTAAAACTGGGGCACCACTTATACTGCCCAAAACTTATGAATACTCGCTGCTCTGGGAGGAACAGATCCATGGCTGCTACTGCCCGTGCTAGCTGCAACAAATTAATTAAAGCAAATAATTAGCTATGAAACCTGGCCAGCCTACTATGAAACCTGGCCAGCCTGCACCACCACTGAAAGAACATGGCGACCCACATACAGCAACACATGAATTTCTCCCCTACCCTCTGATCCCCGAAACCCAACCAGTACGAACCCGGGAGTTGCCTGAAAGTGGCAAGAGGCACATTACAAGAGACTTACCAGGTCCAGCAGATGATGGTTCTTCCTGCAACTGGTCATCAGGGAACAGGGAGCAGTCTCTGAGCAGCTGAGACATGGTTTCACCCTGAGGAGGGGCTGCTGCCGCCGCCTTCTCTTCCTCCACCTCCAGCCCAACCCCAGTGCAGAAAGTCTGCAAAGCCAGGTTGTCATCCGTATCCCTGGAGAATAACAGACAGCTTGTCATAGAAGGGGGCAATTGTGTGACCTGCCCTAGAATGAGAGTTCGCATCTTTGGCTCTGTAAAATGCTGATCTCAGGGACTTGATCTTGCACCGGACCCGGGCCCAATCACGATTGTACCCTTGCGCCTGCATGCCTTTTGTGATCTTGACATAAACAGGCTTATTCCTCGTACTGTCCAGCTTGTCTATGATCCTTTGCTCTGACCAAATGTCAATTAAGTCCTCCAGTTCTTCCAGGCTCCAGTTGGGTCTAAGGGCATTGGAGGTATCAGCTTCCTGGGCTATCGGTTCCATCATACTCCTGGCCTTGGCTTTCTGAGACATGGTGAAGCAGTTGGTGATCAACAGCACAAGCACAAGTAATTTGCAAAAGGGGCTGGCAAATTTGGGGGGAGGGGGGTGCCTTTTTACTCAGGCTGTGCTTGCAGGAGAGTCTGAGAAAATTCCAAGGATTTTGAAGTCATTACCTGTATCAAAACACCTGAAGGTGATGAAGCATCTCCAGTTAACAACAAAAGAGACTTGGTGATGGGGTAAATAAGGACATTGTACTTTGGAATGGCTGCTGAATAGCCAGGAATGTTGCAAAAATCTTCAATAACTGCCTGCTTGTGCAAAATAATTTTATTACACAAGTACAGCCTTATGTTTTCCCATAAACTGGCAAAAGTTTTGAATAGCCAGGAGAGGAGTAGGCTAATTTGTTTTTGTTTGCAAGCTTGATTACATCACAACACCAATGGCTGCAAAGCTTGTGCAAAAGGCACAATGCCCCAGGGTTCTGGGGTGAAGTGTTGAAAAAGCAGCTACATCAGACCAACCACACACACACACAGAGTCCCTGCCTCCCTGCTTGGTGCAGATGGGTGAGAGACCGCTGCTGGGAAGATGGGCAAAATGGAGAACGAGGATGAAGTACAACATGATGGACAACATGAAGCAGGAGGAGGAAGTGGAGGGCAGTACTGGAAATGCTGTTTTACTGGAGATTACTGCAGGAAGTCTTTAGTAGGAGTAGGACACTATGCTGTTCAGTGGCAAGTTGTTGTGTTCCTGCTTTACCAACATTAAGAAGATACATCGGGTACTCAGGGGAGTGAAGCAAACAAGTGGAACCTGACCAGGCTCTGTTGAGAAACCTGAGGAGGACCAGCAGAATCCGCATGGTGTGGGCCCACGAGAGCAGCTCAGACTGCTGGGAGCGAATCATCCTGACCATTTGGAATGACCAGAAGTAGCTGGAGATGTTCCGAATGAAAAGGGAGATGTTCTACCATATTGTCTCCATGCTGGGCCAACACATCATGAGGCAGGACACAAACATGCATCAGGCCATCCCACCAGACAAGACGGTTGCAATGGCCATCGTGAAACTGGGCAGCCCATCCAGCCTCCGCTATATTGCCAATCAGTCTGGTGTGGCTGCCTGCACGGTGGGACAGGAGACTTGTGAGGTTTGCCAGCTGCTTAGGGACATTGCTTCTAACAAATTTATCTGCCTGGTGAATCCACAGCAAGTCATAAACGGCTTTATGAGAAGGGGTTCCCAAACTGCATGGGGGCTTTAGACAGCACTCACATCCCAGTGCTGTTCCCTGCAGGGAGTGGGAGGTTTTACACAAACAGGAAAGGATATGCCTCTGTGATCCTGGAAGCCATGGTGGACCACTGGGGCTGGTTCACAAACATTTTTACAGGGTGGGTGGGTATGTTCTGAAACTCCCCTCTGGCTGACCTTGTGAAGGACACTGCGCACCTAGCATGGAGGGGAGAGTGATCCTCAGTGTTGCTGTTCCCCCCTGTCATATTAGTGGATGCTGCCTACCCCTTAAAGCCCTGTACAATATCTGTGAGATCCAAGGAGACGTTTGCAAGGACTCGTGGGAACAAGAGGCGCAACAGGCGGTGGAAAGACAACAGAGACAAGGGGCAGCAGCACAGGGTCCAAGGAGATATCCTCAAGGAGAGGCTGGTCAGGCGGCCCTTGTCTTACAGCATACATTGCTGAGAACAACCCCTAAGGAGTGCTTTGTTCCAAAATAAATTCTTTTTTTTTTTTACACTTTAAAATCTGTGTCTGTCTACAGGGGCGTGCGGTGTTGCAGATGGAGGGTAAAAGGGGGGACGGTCAGGGGAAGGGGGGGGAAATCAGGACTGGGCAAGGGGTTTGCTGCTTTTCCAGTGACTGAGTGGTTTGTGAGGGGGGGCATTATGCACCGTCATCCACATCTGAATGAGCCCCCCTACCCTATTCTACCTCTTGGTGGGCTAGGTGGGGTGGGGGGACGGGGACAAGTCGAATAGCAATCCACATTTTGAAAAAAAACAGTCCAAAAACATTTATAAAACAATTCACAACAACTCCAAAAGCCGTATGTGGCACTACACAAACAGATTGACAGTGCACCTGGCCAGGGAGCTGGAGGCTTTCCCATTGGAAACTGTAAGAAGATCAATGAGCTCGGGAATGCTGTGGAATGTAGTCCAAAACACCCCTCCGGAAAAATAAAAGACAGAAGACCACCAACATATATATATAGGCAGCAATCACCTATCAACTGGGTGGCAACAAACGCCCACCCAGCCAATACTCCTATGATATAGGTAGTTATTAAAACATTATATTAATGAAAAATTCCATGGAGGAATGGAAAGTGAAAGGAATGAATGGGAGGGAAGGATTCACCTGCACAACTTGTCTTTTGGGATTGGGATGGGTTCCTTGTGATCCTGCACTGATGGAGAGACCAGACCAGACAAGACCGAATGAGCATAGGCAGGTGCAAGAGGCGAGGATTTTGGGGTGACCCTGACCGTGACCAGGGGAGACTCCCAGACAGTCAGGACTGCCCAGTGAGAGTCTGGGGACTGGGGAGCCCAGGTGGTTCACATGTGCCTTGTGCTGTAATACATTAGGAAAGACATTCTAGGGGGTAAATTGGTATTTGACTCCCTCTACTGACATCTGCAGGGAATGACACGCAGGGGCTTAACTCACTTGAAAGCACTGTTCATGCAAACACGAATGCCATGTCATGCAAACAAAAATTCACTGCACCAAAAAAAAGGCCGCATTAAAATTTTTGGGCAGTCTACATTAACTCTTGTGTCATCTATATATGCCTTATATAAATTGCAGTATTCATTTTACACTTTAACTGGTAATAATTTGTTTTCTATTTTGTTTTGAGTTACATGTCTTCCATTTTTCATACTCATGCTCTTAATACTCAGTGGAAGTTTCTAAATCTACTCTGGTGTAAACTACTGTGGAGTAAGCACTTTATTTTACAATGTAAAGTCTACACAGTGTCTAAGTCAATCCCATATTTCTGATCAAAAAAGTTAGGATTTTTGTAGATCCAGTGTATAAGTCGACCCTGCCTCGCCAAAGCCACCCCCAGGGAAGGCATCAGGCACTTGAACTGGCAGTCACCTCATCCTGGCACCTTATAAATGCAGGTCAGTGGTGGGTGCTGTGGCTAGAGACCATGAGCCACAGCTGGGTGGGTAGTGACAGAGCTCAGCATGGGGGGCTGTGAATGGCTCCTGCCTGGCAAGCACCGCTCACTGATGCTGTTCTGTGCCATGGTGCTGCTGGAAGTGGGTGGGTGATGGCGCCGTAGCTCCCACCCTGCCAGGATCTACCCACAGGGCAGGCACTGGGCTGTGGGTAAGTGTCCCTGGGCCAGACTTGATGGGTATGGTGTTTGGGCACTCAGCCTGGCTCCGGAATATTAGGCAGGGGCAGGGAGGAGGCAGGCCTGGCCTGGCCTGAGTCAGCACCCGGGAAGCCACTAGACACCAGGACACCACCTCTCTGTGCACTGGGCGTGGCAGGGTGCTGGTGCGGGGTCCAGCTGAAAGTGAATAACCTTTGAAACACAATTTTTTAAAATTTCAAATAGTGATACGGTATATAAGTTGAGGTGGAAATTTTTCAGGGTAAATATTTTAGCTTCAAACTTTGATTTATACACCATGAAATATGGTATACATGCAGGGATTAGGAAGCAGATTTGCTGCTCTTTGCACTGTTTCCTGCAGCCCTGGAATGGGCTCCTGCCACCACCAGGAGGAGCTGAAGGCTCTTCCTGGGTGCAGATCCAGGGGAGCTACAGAGAGCACCAGCCCAGGAGACACCAGTCTCCTGGCCCTGAGGGGCTACCTGCTGCTGGGGCAGGGACAATGTCCCCCTATCCTGGCAGCAGGGGGCTCCTGGCACTGGCTCCCCAATCAGGGGCAGGTTCCAGCCCCCTTACCCAATCTGCCAGTTGTTAAGTCTCAGCTGTGTGTTCTTGGGCAACCCTGGCACAGGATGAAGTCTGTCTGACTCACAAAGGACTCACCCCCCCTCCCTCCCCTCCTCTACCTAAACGAAACTGATTAAGATGCAGTGAGAGACACACCTAAGACCCTCAAGCTAGGGGTGACAAGAATGAACCAACTGCCCTAGGTCTCATTTGCATCCGAGATGGAACCAGATGACCATTCATTTACATAAGAGATGGAGAACAGAAAGCCTGAAGCAGAGACTGCAGTGAATTCTGGGACCAGAGAAGCTGGGGAGCACTGCATGATGGGGAATCTGTGCTCCAAATGTTAATCAACCCATGTTCACACACACCCAGCTCAGCATTTATCAGACCAGTTCTAATCTGGATTTACAAGGACTTTTCCCACCCCCCAGACACACACACACCTCTAAGTTTCATAGGCATCTCGGGCCGTACATTCCCCGGTCCCACTATGGGAGGCCTATTTAAACTTGATTGACTAAAACTCGGTTGCCGGGTTAGGGAATGCTGAGGCAAGAGACCGAGTCAGAGCGGGTACGGGCAACATTTGAACAATGGTTAAGGGTTCATCACAGCGTCCAGCCCATTGGAGCCCTAATCACAGGTGTTGTCATACTTTTCCCGAGATGACTGGTGGGAGTCCTCTCCACAAAAGGTTATGGGCACCCCAATAATTATCTTAAATCTGTTAAAAGACTATAGTAAGATCTGGAAAAGTCATGCTAAGCTGAGGCTTGTGCACAACAAATAAAAATCCAAAATCCTGATGCTGCAAGCTATCTATTGTTTCTGAAGAAACCATGCGATATCCCATCAGTATATCTGCCATCCATAGGAATTTCAAGCTGGCTCCCAAGTATTTGGTTACTCCCTAATCTTAAGTGTTTCCTGATTATCAATCAGTTTCTTGAGATGTTCCAAACCAGATAACCCCTTGTCAATAGAAAAGACAATGATTTACACAATTAAGGATGCTTCAAAGCAGCTGAACTGAGGGTATAAAAATCTGTAAAAAGTGTGTGTGCGCTTCAAGAAGAAGGAAGAAAGGAAGGAAAGAAGAAGAAAGAAGAAGAAAACTCCTGTGCTGACACCATCCCCTGTCGTTCTTGGGACGCTGGAAGAACAGATCGTCTCTCTCTCTCCAAGAATTGTGCTATGGACTGTGCCTGTCAGCTTTGCAGCCTGAGTACCTTGGACTGATGAGATCCCAGCGCGCTCTCTCTCTTTTCTCTCTAGGCATAAATTTCTGAACCTGAACTGTATTAGTTAAGCTTGAGCTAAGTTTCCCCAAATACTTAGTGAAACCAGGGTAGTATTGTAATTGCTTGTGTTTTTCCTTTGCATGTCTGTTACTACTAGTACCATTATATATTTCATATGCTTAGCAATAAATAACTTTTATAGTCAAACTGGTAGTAATTGGGTATATTTTTCCTTCTCTGCTTCTCTTTCCTCCCGTGCTCTGCAGCAACGCTTCTTTTACCTAAGCTAAAGATCCCTGTGAAGCCCAAAAATATTGTGGGGGTCTGCTCATCAAGAGGCCAAAGATTGGGATGTGCTGAGTTTGAAACACATAAGGAGATCAGCTTGTACAGGCTGATTGACCCAGTTGGACTCAGATGTGCCCTTATGAACTGAATGCTGGCCCATGAGGGTGTCAGCTGGACACCCAGCCGGATTCAGAGGGATTCTGTTCCCCTGTGTGCTTGTGTCTGACTGCATTTTATTGTTGCTCTTATGAACTGATTCTTGGCATATGAGGGTGTCAGCCTGTCCATGCTGATCAACCCGGCCGGGTCAGGCATGTTACGTTAATTTGTGTGTGTGTGTGTGTGTATGACTGATTTGGTGACTGGAGGAACCCAGTCCCATTGAAACTGAGTCCGGCAAGATAGCTCCATTGGGGGTGAGGGCTTGGAGAAGGGAGAGATACAGCTCCATATAGTAACACAAGCAGCACATTGACAGAATCACCAAGACCCTAGAAACTATCCCTAATAAATGAACCTCAAAGTAATGGGCAAATCTGGTAACACAGTGGGGCAGCTAGCACCTAGTTTGCTGTCCCACCAATGGATTGGTTAAGTGGGCTGGGACCTACCCCACCCCTGCAGCACTTTCCAAGCCTCATGCCTTGATCACCTGATCAGGGCATGGGACTGGGATATGTCCCTGATTCCAAGCCCCCATCCGGCACACTGGTTGGATGCTGGGCAGCTGTTCCCTTCTCAGCTCTGCGAGCCCAGAACTGGAGGGGACGGGACAGGTTGGGGGTCTTTTTTCCCCACCCAGCTCTGTGAGTGTGGACCTAGGGGGGTGGGGGAAACAGGCTGGGGAGCTTGTTTCTCACCTAGCTTCTTGAGTGCAGAGCTGAGCACGGAACAATCTCCCAAGCCTGTTCACTCCCAACTCCACACTTGCAAAGCTGGTTGGGGAACAGGCTACCCCCAGGGCTTGCTCCGCGACCATGAGACCAGTGCTGGGAGACTCTTATCTCTCATTACTGGCTCTGGTTCCGGCACCGGGAGGTAGAAGTCTCCCAAACCCCACTCCCCGATCACAATCTCAGAGCAGGGGGCTTGGAGCTCCCTGCTGCTGCTGCAGGGGGATATAGTCCCCACCTGGACTCCTGTGATGGAGCTTGCCCCACCCCCCTGGTGGACGGCTGACCAGGAGCAGATTTTGCTCCCAGTCAGGAATCTACACGAACACTACCGTGCCATTACTAATCTTGAGTAAATTTGCCACTTGCATTTGCAGGTAGGAAATTTACTCAAGATTAGAGAGGTTTACTGCGTAGTAAGCATGTGTATGTGTAGATGTATGTGTTTACTTCACAGTAAACTATGCTAATGTGCAGTTAAGTGTCTCATATAGACATGCCCAGTATAGCTTTTTTTTTTGAACATACATTGTATGAGATTTCTGTTTTTATTATAGAATTCTTGAGGGTGATTTTTGAAAATCAACAGAAAAGTTATTCGCTATTAAATTCCATGGTTTTCAGTGTCTTTTCTATAGAAAATCTAGTTATAAACCCCATTAATTGCTCTTTCTCACTACCTGGTGCAGTTAGCTCTTTATTTTTCATAAGGTTATTTCAGAATCTGATTTATGACAATCTCCTTTTATTCAGAGACCACAAGAGTGGACCTTTAGTCTTTCTGATGTTTGTTGCAGTTGGAAAACTGATCCACTGTAATTGAATCAGTGGTATTGTATGAACAATGCACACTTGTCATGCTGTACTATAGTACTATAGAATGTGCCATGTTAATTCTGCTGAAGAGCTAGAAAATGAGACCGGCTACCCATAGATGTGTTGCTATAGTGATCACATAAACCACTATTCCATCTCTGGAGCAGGCTGCAGCAGCTACATAATTTCAGAAGGAGGCTTTTATTTTTGTAAACTAGCTTAGAAATACTAGTTGGGTCGTGAGGAAAATACTTGTCCTACCCATCCCTCCCCTATGAAAAAGACAGTGATGATTGTCCTGTGGACACTGGCTATTCTGGTGATTTGAACTGCTGTTTTGTTTGTAGACTCCTCGGGGAGATAGTATTACCGCGGACAGTTATACACCAAGTAGTGAGCAGGCATGTGATTAAAGTGGTCTGCATACCAGATGTGAAACAATTGGTCCCTAACCTGTTTGAAACTATTGGTAGAAACATATATGAAGCATGTACCTCTTTGTGTGTCTCTTTGCATCCTTCCATACTGAAAGTGGCTCCATGTCACTAGGTGTGTCAACATGTGCCTCAGGGTACTTTTACCAATGCACATTAAATGTAGTACCTCTAATGTGAGGTGCTAAATGCACATTAGGCTGTGCTAATGGTCAGTAGCGCAAGCACATACTTTTTAGGTGAGGCTTAATGCACAGTAGCTTATTTTACTGCACATTAGCATAATAACACTTTTTTTTGCATGTCACTTCAATGCTCAGTAAAATAGGTTACTGTATATTAAAGTGCACTTGTAGATGTGCCCACTGTGTCTTGCTACTGCAGTTCCAAATTAGATTAGAACTACGTAGAATTAGCACCGTCATATGAAGATAAGAGCTATTTGTGGGACTAGCAAGATACTACAACAGGCCAGTTGTCAGTGGGTGCATCTACACGTGGAATTAATGTGCCTTATGAGTACTGTGCATTAAAATAAGGCACAGTAAACTGCACTTAGGAACATGTCTACACAAGTGCCCACATCAGAAGCAAATTTGCTCCCAACAGGAGCAGCTGAGTCCAGGGCTCTCCTGCCTCTCTGCCATGCTCTGCCATCCTGCAGCAGCCATGTGGAGATCTAGGCTTCCCCTGGTGTCAACCCTGGGGTGGCAGGGAGCCTGGGCTCCAAGGATTGGTAAGGAGCTATCTTGAAGTGTGGGATAACTCCCAGCTGTGTGGAGCTCAGGATTGCAACCCAGCTCAGCAGTGCTGGCTTGGGGTAAAGCCCCATGGCCAAGCAGTAGTAGTGCCCTGAGCTCTCTCCTTACTTTGCTTGCTAAGAGAATGGGGGAGCTCTCTATCACCAGCCCAGCACTCTGGAAGATGAGCAGTGCCAGAGACAGAGAGTTCCACCGTCCCCTCAGCAAGCAAAGAAAGAGAGAGCTCAGGGCACTGCTACCGCTTGGCTGTGGGGCATCACTGCAAGCCAGCACTGCTGAGCCAGACTGTGATCCCAAGACAGCTTTCCCCTCCCCCAGCATATTGCAGTTCACAGAAAGGGTACCTATACACATGCCCTGACACATTCTCAAGTCTGCTGGGGCATTCTAATCGCTAATCGGAATGCTCCTTTGTGCTTCAGTGTCTCATGTATTTAGGGTCCCCACATTTCAATGGTGGGCGCACTTTAACTAAAGCTCGTCTAATGAGCCACTATGAAATACAGGGCATGGAATACATGAGAGACCATGGGCTTTTTAATTTGAGTGGCTCCTGAGAGCTACTCTAATTAAAACACTCCCCTTCCCCCACCCTGGAGCACATGTGAAAACACCAGAGTGGCAGTCTTCTACTAGGCCATTTGGCGACCTTTTTTTTTTTTTTTAAACATTATCTAATATCAGCTGGCCGTTTTGACTTACCTGTGCACTTTCTGTAAAGCATACTCTGAAATTAGCACAGACTGTAATGATTTACAGCACAATGACTCAAAGCACAGTACTTAAAATGAATAACAAGGCTGAGAGACTTTGTTACTCCATCAAGCCCATTAAACTCTGGCCTCGGTTTGGCATTTAGAATCACTATCTGATTCCAGGTGATTATAGGGGAAATTCAGCATTGATTTTACTCAACTTTGCCACTTACTAATTGCTACTATGTTTGAAAAACACAGAGAAAAATCAAAGGGCAAGGAGCAAAGGTCTCTGTGCTTTAATATTTTATAGTCATGGTAAACAAAATAAAATAAATTGTTTGTTTTAGGGCTATTGGCTCCTTTCAACAGCTGTCATCAAAATCCTTCCAGCAAGACAAGTGCCTATTTCCATCTGAATTAGCAGCAAAATCCACAGTGATGTGGATGAGAATGAAATTGGTACCAATCAGAGGTAAAGGCCACACACTACTCGCACTAAAGGAAGTGAGAGTCCAGTTGCAATTAAGGCAGTTTTGTGAACTTTATGGTATTTGCTTGTAATCTTGACATTTTTTTAATGCCAAGGACTCTGTAGGCCTGCTGCAATAAACAGAATGAGAAATATTAAAGAAACACTATGTTTGAAGCATAAGTTCAGTTTGTTACACTCCAACTGAAACTGATTAGTTTCACCCACATAACTGCCTCCATTTGTAAGTGTGTTTCCTGATACAGAAGCATTTCCAATGCATTTAGGAGCATTTCATAACTTTTGTTCATAATGTACAGCGTGTTTGATTTCTAAATTGTTCTTCATGCCAAGAGAAGATACACTAATTATTAAAACTAGTTGCCAACATTAGCAATGACAGCTGATCTTTCACTATGCACTACTGCACCAGAGCTGGTCTCAGAGCAGATTGGCAAGAATCTGAAGGTATAAATAAAATGGATGTGAGGAGAGGGGCATAAAAAAGTGACTCTTAATACTTGTAATTCAAGGAGTGGAAGATTAGGCCAGTTTATGAAAAAATAAAACAAAGTCATGAAGCAGAATATGAAATTTATGCTGGACTACTTCAAGAACAAAAAGAAACTTAGTCTTAAGGGCTGACTGATCCAGAGGCATATCCATTTCAAAAGTATTCACATAGTGCCTGAAATTGGAACTCCCAAGATATGTATTGTAGCCCTGCAGGACTACAATCTTTATTGCACCTATGATTACACCTGTAACCCCTCCCTTTATTTGCTGCTAATCTGCATGGCTGTGTATAAAAAAAATAGTGAATTTGAAACATCTCTATAAAAGGTTACATTAATCAGTGCATCTTACTATAATAGCAACTCACTATTTCAGAAACTTCCTCACCTTTAATAATCTGTATCATTTATGCATTACAAAGAAAGTGTCAGAAGAGTAAAAAAAGAAGTCCACCCCTGCTATATAGCAAAGGGGTATTTAATAGCTTTAGTTGATGAACAGTTGCATAATAATACACACAAAGAGGCCAGATCCAGATGAGCAGGCATGTGCAGTTTGCGGAGGCACACCACAAACCGCATGCCTGGCATGTTAAAACATGCCCCACACTGCAAATTTCCAGCACGGGGTCAAAATTTGCTACCAGCAAATCCTGGTAGCGAACACAAAAAAAAAAAAGTGGGAGCAGGGAAGGGGAACCTGACATGAAAAGTAGTATGGCACACTCTACAGGAGCATGCATCAGCAGACACAGAGGCTCAGTCCTTCCAGGAGACGCTCTGGCTTCCAGCCAGAGTATACCTCCACCTCCAGTTCCTCCCTGGGTCCTCCAGCACGCTGGGGAAATGGCATTCTCCCTAAGCAGGGCATTTTGCCCTACACCAAAGCCCATGTGCAGGGGCGTGCAGAAACAAATTTGTGCTGCTAGGTTTTTTGCCGCTTCAAGCACATGCCCCTGTATTTGGGGACATGCCCTGATACTTTATGGAAAAAGAACTTACTATTTATGTCAAAGGGTTGATCAGTAAAACTCATATGATACATAAGGAGAAATCCGTCACTAGAAGAACAAGCTGTTACTTGAAGCAGCAACAAAGCTTTATCCATAATTTCTCTGTGTGATATATCTCCTTTTTCCTGTCTGTCTAGAAGCATGGACTATTTCTAATTCAGGGACCACGCCCAGCCTAGGATGGGCTTACTGAAATAACTAGAGGTGCACCAGTACATTAGTCCAATATCAAATCAGCACCGATATAAAGAAAATTGACTGTATTGGAATTTGCCTTGATATGGCCGATAAATGCCCTGTGCATTCACGCAGACACAGGCAGCAAGGAGCACAGCCTGGAAGCTTGGAGAGCTGTATGCAGCTGGTGTCTATTGTCATGGAAGGGGAGGGGGGAGGGAAGGGGTGTGGGGGGGCAGATCAAGGCCCCGACAGTGAGGGGGGGAGTGGGGCTGGGGCAGGCGCTGCCCAACTGGGGCAGAGTGGGATGCAGGACGGAGCCTCGGCTCGTCTGGGGGGTGCAGGTGTTTCCCACCACTGCGTGCACTCCAGGAGGGCATGGGGAATGTGTGCCCCCAGATCTGCATGGGGTAGGGCGGGCTGCCGCTGCGGGCTGGGGCTTGGGGCGGTACCAGGCTGTTCCTGATCTGGGCTGGGCTGGGCTGGGCTGGGCTGCACTCAGGGCAGGTGGTGGCAGCACTGGGAGGGAGGGTTGTGGGGAACTACAGCAAATTTTGGGGTGGCTGCAGCCCCCGCCATAGCCCTCCTCCCAGCTCTACTGCTGCTCACCCCAAGCACAGCCCATCTCAGCCCTCACCAGGAAGAGCCCAGCACTGCCCCAGTCCGCAGCAGCAGCAGCAGCAGCACACCCTGTGCAAATCCATCAGAGCTGAGGGAGGGGCCAGCTCCCGCTGCTCCACACACATGCTCCCCATGCCCTCCCAGGGTGTGCGGACCAGCAGGAGCCGGCCCCTCCCCACCCGTGCCCCCTGGATGAGTGTCCCAGCTGCAGCCTGCGGAGGGTTCAGGATTGAGAGTATGGTCGGGGGTAGAAAGGTAATAAAGATTTATTGACTTAACAAAAACACAAGTACACGTAGTAACAAGACAAACAATAACAGACAAAAGCAATTAGCGTCAGCAACTTATCGGCAGTCCCCTCTGAGGCCTGATACACAGCAAGCTTCTTTTCCTCAAAGTTCAGTGAAGTCAGGCGTCCCCGAACGACTGTCCAAAGGGGTACCGTGAAGCACCCTGGGATGCAGTTCTTGGGCTCCTCGAGGTCCACGGGCCCACTGATCCAGGCAACAGCTACTAATCCTTTTCACAGAGCTGGCTCTTCCTTCTGAATGGTTTCCAAATATTCCAGCTCATTTATAGCTTCTGAATGATACTGATAACGAAAGACCACTCAGATTCCTTTTACTTCAACTGTCCTTAGACTGACCAATTAGCAGTACAAGCCTTGCATTCCTGTGATAAAGTAATTTTAACTGCGCCACAGGGCCTTACTACTTCTAGGCTTTGCTAAATTTATTAGGCCATACTTTATACAAGGCCTCACTGCGTCCTAAAACTTAATTAGGCTTTTAGCAACAACATATAGCTTAATATCTAAACAAATACAGAAAAACACTTGATATAATCTTCATAGAGCCTTCAGCAAGCACCTTTATCATACAGGCACACCTTTCAGCTTTCACAGATGAGCCCACGCCCTGCCCTGCCCTGCCCTGCCCTGGCTGGGCAGTATCAGCCTCAGTCCCTCTCCCTCCCTCACTGCAGGGGCCTCCATCTGTCCCTCTCCTTCCCCCCATGCCACTTCCCCTCCCCTTCCACCACAACAGAATTACCAGCCAGACACTGCTCTTCAAGATGCCGGGCTGCGTATCGGAAATCAGATCAGGATTGACTGATATGCTTCCTTAAAAATCAGCTATCAGTATCGGCCCCAAAAATCTCTATCAGTGCACCCCTAGAAATAACCATTTCAATCTGCAGCTACGGCTGGCTCCTCATTTACCCAATGTGAGGGGAAAAATCTCATTTTCACTGATATGGATAATGCAACAGGTTGATGTTATTGGTTACATTAGTCACTGAACTGTCATATGTGCAAACAGACATCTCCAACTTCTTTTCATTTTCCTCAGAAAAGTACACCCACCCGCCAGCCTGTTCCTGTTGAGCATATAGTTGAACATAGGAATTCTGCTATATACTTGTCAATGGCATTTGGTTTAATGTAATCAATGGCTTCATAAACCAGGGCAAACCTGAGTGTAAAGGGTCATCCAGAATCATTATGGGGAGTGCACTGATGGCTACATTGTGCCATGAGGAAAGAACATCCTTCCATAGCTTCAGTCCAGAAATCTGTGTACAGAGTTCCTATAACTGCTGAATTAGCCCACCTAGTTGCCCTGTCCAGATGTCTAGGATTCTGCTACAGTTGTCCAACAAGGTTTGCATTTCCCTTGAATAGTCCTCCTTCCTGTTAATAAACTCTTTGGTTAGTCTTGAGAGAATAGGGTATGTATATAAAAGAGAATGATTGTTCTTGAAGAAATGTGTGAGGAGAAGAAGATGGCACCAATGCTGCCTGGGAGCAGGCTGGAGCCCGTGAAGGAACAGAATGCTCCCCAGGAGATGAATTTCCAGAGTTACTGTTCCATAAAGTTACAGCAGCCCCAGAAAGAGGGAGAGATGGTGAGGGACCTGGAGGAGGGGAAGAGGAGTGACATGGTGCAGGGAGGAGCCCAGGAAGAGGGGTGGAATGGCTGCAGCAGCAAAGAGCCTGCAGTTGGCTGCCTGAGAGACTCAGAGACGTTGTTCTAGGCAGAGAATCCGGCTGATGAAGCGTCACTGGGAATGTGGTGCCAGAGCCAATATAATTGCACGGAATGAGGGGGCTAGTCAGGAGGAGTCAACTGAGCCCTTCAGAAACAAGTAAAAACTTTTCCTTTTAGTTTTTATGGTTAAAAGGGTGAACCGAGATGGTGAATACAGAGCATTACAGGCTCTAGAAATTGAAGCTCTGACACAGATAGTCAGGTGAAAAGGTGGAAGGTTGTTTGATTTGTATATCCCTAAGAGAAGGGCGGACTGAGTAACCATATCCCAGAAGGGTTTCTTTTCATTTAGTTGATTATCCTACTTTAATTTTACTATTTTTGATACAGACTGGACATTGTACTTACCTGAGGCTGATGAAGCTGTCTGTTAGTAATTGGAGAAGAGAGATCTGAGATACCTAGAGAACAACAAAAAAGCAAAAAACCAATAAAAGATAATTAGTAAAAAAAAGTGAGCACTGCGAGTTTTAATAATAAGAACTGCAGAATTTTCAGCATCATGGAGTTGTGTTACAAGAGTTCAGAGCCACAAGAGAAACTAACACAGGTCCGACTATCCAGTGGTGTTTAAAATTCAACCCTCCCAATAGAAATCCTTTCAGCAAGACATGGCAGGCTAGAGTCAGGATCACCACTAAAATAACCCTATAACTGAAGATTTTTGTTGTTAGTTGTGACCTAATCTTGAAGATGGTGGCTAGCTATACCTTTGTAAAATTAGTCCTACAACGTCACAGAATGACTAACAGAACCCCAACCTCTTGTCCTGACAATGTGATACTGATTGATTGCTACCTGATTTTTTTTTAAGGCACATCATTTTAGCTGTGGAGCTGGGTTATTAGAGGAATACATTCTCACAAAAGTTCAGTTCAAAACATTAATATGAAGTTCATTAAGTTTTTGAGCCTCTCAGAATTATGATCTAAAAGAAACTCAATGTGGACCTGAAGTTTGCTTGACTGAACAGAGAAGTTGAGGTCAAGAGAGTTCAAAGCCTGAGTCTTCTACTGGCTTGGAAAACATTTAAACCCTTTCTTCATCAGTGTTTCCCATCACCAAAATGAGAATAATTTGGTTTACTCACCTTAGAGCACTTTTTAAGATCTGCAGATGCTTCACAGGTAGCATATGAAACCAAAACAGTTGTTGGGAATTCCTTACATATTTGATTAATATTTTAAATTCAAGACATGTTGGTTAGGTATGCAAAACATGAAACAATTATTTGTGAATTAAATATCTAACAGCAATAAAAATAATATCCAGAAACTGTTTTCTAGATGTCACAAGTGGGAAAATCTTAACGATGTTTAGTAGTGTCATATTAACTGAGAAAAGTTGTTTTGTGATGCACTCAAAAACAGTTGAAAAAGCGTGGAAACTATTGATTCTTGCCCCCCTCCTCCTACCTCAATTGAAGTGTAAAAGGTTGCCTTTTCATTTTAAGAGAAATAAAATCAGGGTTTTTTTTCTGTAAAACATCTGTCTTCCAGAAATCAAATGCATGTTAACCTTTTAAAGTATTTTATGAAATCAATCTAGTAACAGACCTTGTAAGCTTTAACATCACCATACCTGCATACATATTAAGCAAAAAAGGACATGGTACTGGTTGCTTTGACTTCCAAAAGGTTAGGATTTCACCCAAATCTCTTCTCCCTGTTGCACACCAAGAGATAAAATATGACATTATTTTCTGTCCTTCAACTTCTCTAAGCAATCTTCTGTTCTGTAGATGATAGATTAAAAGCCTTTTGAATACGTTGGGCTATCTTTGATAGAAAATGTATGTATGGGCAAGAAAACAAGGAAGCTTCATATCATCATTTAATAACACTTTATGCAGAGTTCTCAAAAACTGATGGACTAGTTTTCTATGGAAAATTCCATTTTTTTCATACTTAAATTCCACCAGAGCATGCTGATTTTTCAATTCAATTTTGAAAGGGAAAAGGCTGAAGAAAAATGTTTAGACTTCCTTGAGATAAAACAAAAATATCTATAATCCAAATGTTGGATTTAGTCTGAGCTGAAAGAATATTTTGACACAACTGAAATGTTTTGATTTGAAACTATTAAATCATTACTTCTCAACAAGTTTCTTTCTTAAGAAACTGAAATTTCAGCTTTTTATTCTAATTCAAAACAAGGGAAAACTAACTCAATATCAAAAACTGTTTTTCCAAACAGTACTTCTTTTATGGAATCCAATGTCTGGCAATTTTCTCTCACATTCAAAGTAGGAAAAAAAATCATTCTAAATTTAGTAACATAATATCCAACCTGTCACCTTATTTCATGAAAATATATTGTTGAAATTATACAATTTACAGAGGTTAAATTCAGGAAGAACCACTGACTGGATCATCAGATCTGACCTTGTGTACACAGGTCATTATATCCCATTCAGCTACACTTTTAGTGAGGATGATTAAAGTATGAATTAATAAAATAAAAACAAAACACCATGTTATCTTGCTGAGCTGCATTTAAAAATAACCATGTTCTCTAAATGATTGTCTGTTTCAATATAGACATTTTTTGTTCAAGCGGAAAGCATTTTTTTACCTACGATTGTGACAGCAAGATGAAGACAAAAACTGATTTGAGAAAAGACAATTTAAAAAAAGGCTACATATCTACATTATAATCATCGTGTTGCTGTGTTTTAGTATCAGACCACGCAAAGACAAATAATTCTGTAAAGATCTCTATTTAACATTTGACCAAAAACTGGCAAACAAACTAATATTGCAATGTAAGATTTTGTTAATAGGCTTTTTATCATGTGGTTAGCTATAGGGGAAACTTTGGATTAAATAGAATGCATATGCAACTCTGAACTGCCATCAAAAAGACATGCCTTGTAATTCTGCTGGGTGGCAAAGCACTATTCAGTAAGCTTAAGCAATGGTTGCAATTTTGTGTGAAAGAATCTTGCCAATCAGTGGTATTAGTAAGGAACCATTCCAGGCACCATTACTCTTCTATAAGCTGCTTGTTTGCATGGACCTGAAACTCAGCCAGAAATGGGAAGATCTACTTTTTATGCTAATCAAACTTAAAGGCTAAGTTCAGACAGTTGAGGGAATTAGGGGGAGGTTAAATCTATTCAAAATGGCTGCCTGATATCTGTAAGTCAGGTTGGGGATCTGCCAGGGGATGGGATGGGAGGCACAACCCATGAGGGGTGGAGGGCAGGCGTGACGCACAGGTGGGGTAGGGTGGGCAGGCGTGACCCATGAGGGGTGGGGGGGAAGATGCAACCCATGGGTGGAAGGGTGCAGATGTGATCCACAAGGGGTGGGGAGGCAGGCGTGATTTGTGGGCAGGGGGGCTGGTGCAACCTGCAGGTAGGGGGGCAGGTATAACCCGCGGGTGGGGTCCCCCCAGTGAATCTACACCCTTTCACACCCCCCACACATTGGGACCAACTTGCTTGGCTTTGGGCAATGGCAAATGCCAATAAAAGCGGCTGCATCCAGAGCAGCTTGTGGGATGGGGATTAAGAGGGGTGAATGGTTGGGGGGCCAAGGGGAGGTGGGCAAAAATAGCCTACTGCAGGGAGGGAGGTGAAAAGAATAGACCTGGGCTGGGACCTATGGCTGGGTTTTCCCAGCCCCAGGGTGCACAGGGAAAGTGTACATAAGTTCTATGCATTGGTATGACCTAAATTGAATGAGTTTGCTCGTACATAGATCCAGGTTGATCTTAAACCAGGTTCTGCAATTTTTAGACCTGTTTGTGTGTATGTACAGTTACAGGTTTAGACTGACTGCTGGTGATTGAGACCAGGTCTGTAAGTATAAAGTCAGCACCAGCAGAGCTAAGTTTAAATCAGGCAGTAATTCTGAACCCAATTTAACTTGCCCAAATGTTGGTACTTAGCCAAAATGCAGATGTACATTTTTTCCCTTCTACCCCTTCCCCCAAAATAGATCAGTGACAAGGAAAAAGAAATCACTATTCTACACGAGTTGTTATAATGTCAGTGATTTCAGAGAATTGAATCAGCATCTAAACTTAATCCAGTTTTTTGAAGGAAAATCATTGCATTATGTTTAGCTACAAAATATTTTATCAAGTTTTAAAATATGTTTTTAGGTTCCCAAAACAAATCTCTAGAGAGTAAGGTTAAAAAGGAAAAAATACTTTAAACAGTTTTAGTTTTCAAAAAGTTAATTGAATTTCCCTAGGGCGATGACCTGAGCTGCCCATCCAGTATTAGCACACCATGGAAGCAAGCTCTCAGATATGCAGTTACTTTGTTTTGTAGACCCAGGTAGTACTCATCTATGTGCATCCTTTAGGCAGCTACTTTTGAAAACTGGGTTTCACTTATTGTTGCTTTCTATTTTATATATTTAGCAGTAGTATCTCTTAAAAAGACTCATCTCTAAACCCAGAGAAGTGAAGTTTTCATGCAGTTGTTAAGTGAATTGACTTATACCTCATCTTTGAAATAATCCTGTTTATTAGACTGTTTCAGTTGTATTCTACTCTGTCAGCCTCTCATGTTGGGTGTGGCCAACTGTAGGAGGGGCAGAGTATAGGGGCTGTAGGTTTGGAAGCTTTTGTTGCAGTGTTTGCCAATTAAAAACAAATTATTGGTTGGAAGCTTTTACATGTTGAGATTTTTTTTTTTTATATAAAGCAAATTCCTGAAAAAAACAGACATCATAAATTGCCTGGATCCAACCTTATGTCTTGACATATGCAGAAAAAAAGAAAAAAAAGAATATACATAGGCATTTTAATTTCATAAGTAGTTATCTCCTTTTTAAATGTGGGCTAGATACATTTGAAAAGTGGTGATCTTCAAACCTGCCTGACAAGCTAAATTTATAAAAACAGCTCTGCAGTATTAGGAGGGCTGATGGACATACCAGTAAGCATAAAACATGCTCATGTGGGATGCTCCACATTTGTATTGACCCAATTTTGAGATGACCACATTGCATTTGAGTGAGAAATGTTAAAGCCTGGGATGACCTGCACAAATTGCTGCACGGTATACTGCAGACAAGTGTTACAGTTTGCTTTGTTAATTCCATGCTCAGTTCTTTTCTGCTTCAAGCTTTCTATCCACTTTTTGACCTTTGAAGTACATTCATTACCTTGGCAACTATGAACAATGGTACTGTATGCGGACATCACTTAGCTCCAACCAAACTGCAGCATATATAAAGTCAGTTTATACATAGCCTTGCGATTTATTTCATGGTTTGGGAAACAAGAGTTTATTGCTTTTCATAAATAAGCTAAGATAATGCTTGTGAACAGTTGCAGGCTGTTAAATGCTATATTAAGGGTTCTTTACAAGTCATATAGTCTCTACACTTGCTACTCTAATGTAACTACCAGTTAAACACTACTAAAATACAGCTTATATTATTAAAAGAAACGTGATGAATCCGTTGTATTTTCAGAACAAGAAATTATTTTCCATACCAACCATGTTCTTCCCCCTTCCAATGTTTTAACTTATGCCAACATAAGTTTACCTATTCCTATGTTTTTCCTTGTTTCATAGTAATAAAGTAAATGCAATAGATACCGCAAGTGTTCTGATCTGAAACACTTAACAAGCTTAACACCAAAATAATAATGGATAATAATGGATATGCTGCCACAAGACCTCCACCTCCAGTCTGCAAAAGTACTAGAAATTTCTGGCAAAACAGGTTTATTCCTTTGCATCCTGT
This sequence comes from Alligator mississippiensis, assembly GCF_030867095.1. NCBI lineage: Eukaryota > Metazoa > Chordata > Crocodylia > Alligatoridae > Alligator > Alligator mississippiensis. The sequence goes on along the minus strand of NC_081826.1, from coordinate 175,809,048 downwards.
TCGTAGCATGTGTGTGTCCCCCTTTCCCCCCCCTCCCCTCCCGGCCATACTGGCTTTTTACACCTCAACCTCCCTATGGAAGAATGAAAGATTTCCCTTGCCAGCTAGAGCCACTACACTTGACACTCCACATGTATATAGTCATTGGGGTGCTGTGTGTCTATATATTTTTGTACAAAAACATTTCAGACTCTTAAAAGAAGATGCTATGGTAGTATTTTTTTGTAGTACTTCTTAGTATGCTTACAGAAAATGCTTACATTTCCAGTACCTGTTTAGAAGACTCCCATAAATTTATGTTAAAATTATGTAGTAATTCTGGATAAGTAGTAAGCATGCACATATATATCCATACAATCATCATCATATTCTATTTTTACTTGAGTATTTAATCATTTTCCCTACAGTAAAATGGTAATCTCTCAACATCAAGTATTCTCTCTCTCTTTTTTCCTGTCCTGATTTTAGAAAAAGTGTTTTTGGAAACATGAGATGGTACAGTTGCAACATTTCATTAATGTGTGTTCAGTTATTGTTTTAGGATTGTTATGCAACAGGTTACAAAGACCTTTATGTAGTAGACTCTTGGCAATGAAGAACAAACATTAAAATAGATATCCAAAAAAGTTACACAATACAAGAATTACAGTTCTGAAGGATGTGTGTGCCCGTCTCGGCTCGATGATTCGCTCCCGTGCTGCCTTTGCCCAGGCAGCTGGTCTTGCTCACCAAGGAACCTTGTGTAGACCCTGGAGGGTTCCTTGATTACCTTTGGGGTATCCCACAAACTCTCCTGCCACGACTTCATATGGTCTTTCAGTGAAGGGGGTCCCCTTTGAGGATGCCTCCAGAGTTGTCACGCGTCCTGGTGAATGTCCATGGGGCTCCAACCTCCCCTACACCCCGGACATACGCCAACCTTTGAGACGAGCCTCAGGATCTTTTGCGGCTATCCCCTGTTGGTGTCTTCCTCAGTTCCTTCCTCTCTTGCGGACAGGTGCCTTGGGCTCTGGCCAGACCCAGAGAGTCTGGTGACACTCTGCCTTTGGGGTTGTTCCTTTCGACGCCCTGTGTGTTCTGTGATGGATGCTGTTGGTCGTCGCCGTGTTCTCACGCGGTCTTCCGTCTTCACACAAGGACTCTAATTCCCCCAACCTGGAATGGTGTGCTAAGCTAACCTGCTCTAGGCAGGGAACTAAAATAGATCAGACCAAGAAAGAAAAGCACAAATGGTACACGCACCACGAGAAAACCCCACGCCCTGGGAACAACCCAAAGTGAAAGAAAAAAAGAACTAAAGACAAGATTGCAAGAGAAATGGAATAGAGAGGAAAAGAAAAGAGGAGCAACCACATGATGGGTCCTGTGCTCCCCTTGCTCCTAATGCCCCTAGACTAGCGTGTCCCCTCAGTCAGGACCTGCGACTTCATCCCAGCCGGGGTTTCTCGCATCCCCTCCGGGATCCGCCTCCACCCTGGGGTCGTGATACTTGCCGCCTCTAGTGAGAGCTCCCTCGCCAGCTCTTACCGTCGCTGCTGCTGGCCTCCCTGCCGGTTCCTCTGCTGCCAGCCTCACTGCCGGCCCCTTTGATCCCCGCCAATCTTCCCCAGTGCAGGGATCTCCCAGAGCTCCTGCTGCTGCCGCCACTGCCAACTGCAGCGGCTGGACGCGCTCCGCCCAGCGGTTCCCCGTCGCTCCTTCAGCACTCAGCATCCTCCTTCCCGCACCCTTGGGGTCGATTTTTATCTTCAACGGGTAATGCCTCTCCGTGATGCCACCCGGCTCCAGCTGGAGATGGGCGTGGCTGATAAACCACTCGGGCGGTTTTCCCTGGCGCACCTCCTCGCTTCTCTGGGCCCCTGCAACAAGTAGGTTTTTTTCTTCGTTTACTTTCATCTGGGGTCTGCCTCTGGATGAGGCTTCCCCCTTGCCTGATCCTGTGTCCCTGGGACAATGTAAAAAGGGAATATAGGGCATTTATACATGTGTTCCAGGACGGGGGGGGGGGGAGAGGGGGACACTTTAGAGCAGCTCCAAGAGCCACTCTAATTAAAGTGTCCAGAGTGTCTGGTGCACCAGTGTCTCCGCACTTCAAAATGGCAGCAGGGGCACTTTACCTAAAGCTCGAACAAGCTTTAGATAAAGTGCCCTCCACCACATTTTGAAGTGTGGGGACACTGATACATGAGATGCAGGAGGCTGCTGGAGTGTGGGGATTGCCACTGTCCAGAAGACTTGATGAATCAAGTCTATTCCAACATGCTGGAATTACAGTGCAGAGCAGCCTCCCTGCTCAAGTGTAGGCATGCATAGTGCTCCTGAAGGTTAACAGCATGGGACAACTGAAATCTTCTTTCTACAAACAGGTACAGCTCAGACAATGCAGGATTCCTTCCTGTTTCCAATGCAATGTATTTCAGTGCTAAGTTCTCTAATCCAAATTAAACAGCTGTTCCTTTAGAAAAGAATAAGTGCTTCTATAGAGTTCTGAACATCATCAAGGTACCACGAGATGTATATAGACCTTACTTCATTACTGTAATTTAGGAAGCAGGTAGCATTTCGAGTAGAAGGCTAAAACAGGTACGAATGTCCAGAACAATGGAGAAAGTTTGCCCTGCTGCATGTAGACAAGAAAGATGACAAGATGTTGGCATAGCAGGTTCTTAGGTCAACAGCTATGCCAACATCTTGCCTCCTCTCTAGCTCTGAATAAGGGAAGTTCTTGTAAAGACTTCAGTAGTGTTCGTATAATCCATTTATCACCATTTGTTTGACCTGAGAAGAAAAAAATGACATGTTTTAAATTGAAGCTGTGCCACTGCTTCATTAAAAATAGTAAGTGTCAAGCTTACATTGTAATGCATGGAGATTCCAACATGGCTGCTTGTGTCTGGGCTCGATCAAAATGGATCCTGACAGTAGGTCAAATCCTGATCTTTGCTATCTGGAGCAGTTGTAGATTGACTTTGGTTTTGGACTCCTACTTAAGCTGACTATATAACATTTAATTTAAAAAAGTAAAAGGAGGAAAAAAAGGAATGCAACTTACACAAATTGTCAGTATGCAGCCCCATATTAGGGCATCTGCTTAGATAATAAGTAAGCTTTGGGGGCTCACAGCAGTCCTTCCCTGGGTGTTTAAGTTGAGAATCTAGCACGTGGTAGCTCTGGCCTTGTTTGTGGTGTCTAGGCATCAGTATATTACATCTGTGTCTTTAGAATAGTTCAAAAACTACATTTAGTTGTTTAGTTACAAATTAGCAGATAAGTCATGTTTGCCTTCCACAACTGAGATTTTTGTTTGTTTCTTTTTTTCTTCTTTTTTTGTACGGTGCTATTTAATTGTCACATCTTAAATTCTGTAACATTCCAAAAATCTTAAAGTATAACAGATAATCTTGCTGTTACTGTTAGTAAATCTACTTGTATATTATAATTATATTTCTGTAACAGCATTCTAAAAAGCCATTGAAAGGATATAATTGATTCTATATGACTTTTCCATATGGGTTATTGAATCCCAGGGGAAAAAAGTTTCTTGTTTGCTCTCCACTGACTGTGAAGCAGTTAATAACAAGGTCAAGGTGGATGCCTTTCTTTTTCAAAGATGCAGTGCACAGCGTTTTTATAGCCAGAAAACTCTAACTCCTACAGGCTAGTATTGTATTCAAACCAGAGTTCCAAGTAATGCTATTGTATTGTAGAGTTAAAGATTTTTAAAATACAGTTTTCTGCAAAGATCCTGCAAAGTATTACATAAATAGCTTATTTTATTCTGGATAGCTTTTTAGACTTATCAAGAACAATAATTACATTTAAAAAATGGTATCCAAGTTTGAATGCCTTAAAGGTTTGAAGTCTCCTACTTGAGCCACCTAAAAAGGCTTGATTTTTCAGCACGTATTAAACACTTCCTCTCTGAAATTCAGGCCCCTTTAAAGTTTTTTAAGGTGGAGATCTCAAACCTTTGAAGCACTAGAATGATATAGTTACTTTTGAAAATCTCGAGAAGCATTACTAATCAGTTTTGAAAACCTTGGCCTACCTAAACATAAAATTATGCACCACATCTCTTTGGGAGCTGCACCCCTGGCTTCAGTGGGTACAGGTTCAATCCTTACTTATCTAGGTATTAGGCATTTAATTTTTAAAATGTTGACCTATGTACATTGTTCTTAAATAAGGAACATACGTTTAAATTGAAGCTTGTGTACTACAGTAATAGTGATGGCAGCTGAATATATAATTTTCCAAATAGAGATTACAAAAAAAACAAGAGACATGTGTTGACCCATACAACTTATATTTGTAATGATCTTGAGGCACTCTGCTTTTATGTTATACAGCAATATTTTTAGTGACTAAAAATAGTTATATGTGCCTTGTCCTGAGTTAAGGCGCAATCCTACAACTCTTGATACGTGCAAGCAGGAGTACCAGGGCGCATCTACACAAAACGTTTACCACAGAGTAGACTAATTAGCTCATCAGTAAACATCTTGGCATCTACATGTACAAGGCTATTAGGCAGGAGTAAACTAATTAACTGTGCAGCAGAGTAGTATTTGTAAATACAAGTACTATCCTACTGTGGAGTTTTTTAATCCACAGCAACCACATGTGTAGATGGTGACGTGGCTGGCTGAGGCATGAGGGTACTTCAGTGTAGGGGCTGCCTGCCAGCTAGCCCTGCACTGCAGCAGCCTTGTGCCCCAGCCAGCTCCTCCACAGCAGGCTGAGCTGGGTCGGAGCAGTCCTGGGCTGGCAGGCTGACCCCCTTGGGCTCCCTTCCAGCCAGGACTGGACTTGGCTCAACATGCTACAGTCCGAGATGCACGTGTAGACATGGTGCCCAGGAGCAATAAATTCCAGCATGGTAAGCACTGGAGTTTATTGCATCATGTTAATATGCATGTGTAGACACGCCCCCAATTACTTTAAACATTTTTCCTTTGTTTTCAGGACTGGAGCCATAATTTGGAAATTCAGCTTTTTGTGACATGAGATCCTTTAAATCTCTTTGCCAGATCTAATGTGCAATTGATATAAAATGATTCTACAATTTCAAACCAGAAGCTTACTTTTGGTTTCATAGGAATGTCCTTACATGAGTGCCATCTTTCTGACCAAAACAAGATTTAAAATCTACTGGAAACCACCAAAGTAAGAGGAAAAGTAAACAATAGTGAAAAAGCAAGCAGCCATTGTAGCAGAAAGATCAAGAAAGAGCACAACGGTGAATAAGCTCACCTATAAAAGTTGTTTTCACAGTCACTTGTTAATTGTCATCCCTATGCATAACCAAGTAAAGGAATCTGAAGGGTGGAAGCAGTTTTCAAATATGGGGTCTTAGAAGGAGGTCCAAATCCTGTACTTGAATTCCATTTTTGCTACCTATGTGGATGTCTGCCATGTTCATCGATAACAGTTTTACAATTCTAGTTTTGGAACCCAATCCTGAAACCAATAGAGTCCATGGAATCTTGCCACTGATTTAACAGTTACAGGAGTAGATTATGTCTGTGTTTGGAAACAGGATTCAGTGTAAATTAAACAAAATTGGGTAATGTAGCTCTGCTCTTCAGCTTGGATCCTTACAGTGTCCACTGACAGAGTATATAGCATATAAGACACAAGCTTTTTTAGCTGGGAATATGAATCAACAAGAAACGGAATGCAGCTTCTCCCTGAGAACTATTGAAGTCAGTCAACTCCTTTAATGCATACAGGGTGCATCTACATGTGCCGATTTAAGGTGCTTTAGCCCAATTTAAGATGCATTAAGGGTGCACGTCCACAAGTGTGCACCCTTAATGTGCCTTAAAAATGGCGATTTTGGTTATTCATGGCTAAATTTGATACCTGCAAAAGCAGTTATCAGATTTAGGCGCGAATAGCTAAAGCACATTAATTCACACGTAGGTACATTAAGGTGCACTGACGCTGTATATGGACTGACTTGGGACTAACTTTAGTTCCACATGAGTCTGTGCACACTGCATTAATAACACTGCATTAATGCGCTTTAACATGTGCACATGTAGACATGAGTCTAAAATCGCCTTCATGCACACATTAAGCTAATGTGCATTAAATTTAGGTGTGCCTAAATGCATGTGTAGACATGCCCACAGAGATGCAAGAATAAGAACATGATGACAGATAACTAGGAACATAAAATGCTATAATCTCGTATTTACTTGCAGTAATTCATCAAATAGATCTGAATAATTCACGTTTCAGTGTGTGATTTTTTTTTTAATTGAATCCAATAAACTTAGAGCTCTTTTCACAAATGACTCACACAGCTGTATTACCACATACAGGAAATGTTATCAATGCAAGAAATCAGCTAGAGGTGGTGTTTGTCTCTCTTATTTAACAATATAATTATTAGTATTTACTTTCAAATGTTGATTACCATGAACTGTGAGGACCATTGCAAAATAAGACTATAAAGGCATGCATACTCTTTTGTGCATACTAAGTACCTTACATATTATGTATCATCCTAGAAACAGCTAGTATGTAAGGGGTAAGGACTATCACTTAATTTGGTATACAAGATATACATGCAACAATATCCAGAGTAGAATAAACATAGCCTGGTGTAGTAACATTGATGTCAGTGAAGTTACCCAGATTACTGTCCAAATAGTATGATACAAATATCCAGAAAATGCATCCCTCATTTTCTTATACCAGCATGTCAATTTTAAGAGGAAATGCATATTTATAGAGAATCTATTTCCCACAAAAAGGGGAGGCTACTGTTCAGAAACTGAATTCAGTCCAAAGGTTAGATCGTATAATATCTTTCTTCACGATTCTAGCATTAAAACATAATCAACAAGTATTATAAAAACCTGTGTCTTGTCAATAAGCTGTTACACTCAACATAGAACATGTAATGAGAAATGGAGAAGGAACTTTTTTCTTCCTCCTGTTTTTTAGTCACTATGTCTTCCTAGAGATTTTGTTCACACAGAATTGCTGATCTTGTATAAATGCATGCAGATGTGATTCATGCATTAGCAGGAATACTGGCTACTTATCTCACACACTTCCCTGCTTAAATACTTCAGCCTTCCAATCTGAAAACAGAAGGAATACGAGGTGACCAATAGAGGTGTGTGAAGCAGGCCATATTCGATTAGGATTTGGCCTGAATTGGGGATATTGATTTACTTCATTGATTCAGATCACTGTCCCCGATTCGATTCAGCCAAATCGGAATCTGAGGATTCGATGCCAATTCAGAGAATCAGCGATTCGGCCATAGATACAGCTTTAAATGTTTTTTCTACATACCTCGAGGTACAAGGCACGTCTCGTACATGCTGCTATGCTGAGGTGGATGGAGCGTTCCACAGCAGCATGGGGGGCTCCTGTGTGCTCAGTGGCAAACCCGAAAGCGGACCGAAAGTACTTCTGGTCCACTTCTGGGTCCGCTGGGGAGCATGCAGGAGTGACCCCATACTCCCCTGGGCTCGGTGATCAGCCACGGGGGGAGACCTTGGGTGTCCCTCAGACCCAGAAGGCACCAGGTGCCAAGCCAGGGGAGCACAGGGGGAGGGGGGCAGCCAGCATGCTCCCCCATGGACCCGAAAGCGGACTGGAAGTGCTTCTGGTCTACTTCTGGGTCTGTTGCCAAAAGTGCTGGGGAGCCACACTGCTGTGGGATGTTCCATTTGCTTCACCATTGCAGCATTCACAAGCTGCCTGGTACCTTGAAGTACGTAGAAAACACATTTAAAGCTTTGTCTATGTCCAAATTGCCGAATCTTTCCAAATCTCTTCAAATTGATTTGGAGGGTTCTGATTCGATTCTGAGAGATTAAAGGGTATCCTGATTCGATTCAGATTTGGAGATTTGGCCACCGAATCAGGCTGTATCTCCGCCAAATCAAATCAGGAACCAAAGCTTTGCACTGTCCTAGTGACCATGTACATCACAAAGCATGACTAGCGAGCAGTTCAGAGACAACTTGCAGACTGGCAACTGCTCAAAGGATTCGGTGAATGCTTTATAGAACATTGCATCTGCAGAAGTCAGCACTGCTTCATAAAAAGAAAAAAAAAGCTTGTCCATCATAAAAATTATCCACAACAGATACTTTAGTCAGCTTTCAATTCAATATCAAGAGTTACACTTGCAGTATAATGAAGTTCATACTTAATTTTTTAAACTATTACACTGTAAAGCTGCAGGAAACCTGTTTATCTGAGCTGTTCCCATAGAAGTTGTAGCTATTTGGGAACAGCTTTAGATCACATATCTGGTGACATCCAGGAGTTTTTGCTACTTAACAAGAGAACATGTAACATTCAGACCTCTTACTGTTGCACATTACACGGAGACAGATTTATGAAAATGATACCTCATGATCAGACGTTGATGTCTCAAGAATGCGTAGTCCTACTAAAGTTTACTGTAATCTGAACATGTCAAAACCTCCTCCTATTTCTCCCAGGCTAATCTACATTCTTTGCTGTTTTGTTTTAGTGCAATTGGCTCAACGGATCTGAAATCCTCCATTATATGTTAAGGAAAGGTTCTGTACAGTTTTTTTTTTCCTAGAAGGTGACTTGTAAATGTGTTCTTGCCTCTTAATGAGGTGTATAGCAAGTTCCCAAGTAGGCTGAGTAAATGCTAATCAAACAAGCCTTAATAGCTATTCTGTCAGGAGTATTTTATTTGAAAGAAGCTTGAAAAATTAACTTGGATTAATCAAGATTCTGATTTTGACATGTGGCTTGATCCTACTCCAGACAAATTTGTAAGAATTTCTATCTTTTCACTACTTGGCTCAGATCTTGTTCTTACTGGGTAGAGGAAAGCTCAGCCATTGCTACAGCACCGTCTTTCTCTCTCCTCTCCCCTACCACCCCTTTGCTGACATCCTCTGGACACCCTTCTGTAAGACCCGTGTTCTTTGGTGAAGGTGGAAAAAGGACAAGTCAACGAAGTTAAGGAAAAGTTAGTAATGTTATGCTGCGTACATATGAATGCTGTGAAAACAGCTCATTTCATGGTGTTTTGTTTTTCTTTTGGTATCTTTAAACTAGGAATTTTGGAAGGTATTTGGGGAATGGCTCACTGCATGACTACATGCAAACAAACCAACTAGTGAGGGAAGGGAGTGGTAGGGGGAATCTGTGGAGAAGATCATCAACAGAGACTCAGGCAGAATGGCCTTTTCCACAACCCTCCCTCCAAGAGTTCCAGGAGCATCTGAGGGTTGGGGAATTCCAACTGACCTGTGCTGTGGAGGAGGCGATGGAGCTAATGACAAAAATCACAGGAAAAAGTTTTGCTTGTTTGTTATTATTAGAAGCATGCTTGTTAGCTTTACTATTTTTTTCCAGATAGTTGATCAATAATATTCATGGCATCCTCATTTCACAGATATTTTAGCATACAAGTTGTGTAGCTAATGAGACACCTCTTATTTAAATAGGTTTATCTATATAATGGAGTTGTAAGTTCATCTAATAGTAAAAACATTTTTCTAGAGAAAGACTCTTCACGAGAAACCCTATGGCAGGAACAGCACAGAATGATAACCTTTCTGTGCAGTTTGAAAGCCAGCCTATGGAGTTCTAAGTTAAATCTATTTAATAGATTTTTGAATCAACAGTTCTACATTATTTCTTTAAGAGCTTTTCTCTCAGATTTAAGAAGACATGCATCCTCCCATTTTTTTTAAATTTATGAGCAAATAAACGTTAAAACGATCATTTCAGGCAGGGTTGTTTTTTTTTTTTTAAAGAAACAGGAATCAAGGTTTGTGCACAACTATAAAAGTGATGATTTTTAACTTTCTTTTTGTTGAAATAGCTAGAATTTTGTGCTGAAAACATCTAGCCTTTCTACTTGGAATACAATATATTTTTCATTTACATTTCTCATGAAAAACGCATGCATGTAGAATGATGGAGATTAATCCTGATGTCAAAATTTAGCATCTAATCCTATATGCATTTAACCCAGCAGTATTTTTGTCAGCAGAATTGTATCTTAAAAAATTCATTAAAAACAATCAAATTAGATTACATTTGATTTATACTATTTATAATGTTACATGCATTCATAATGAAAAGTAAGTTTATTCATTAAGAATTCTATGTTCGTTGGAGATGCGCACACTTTAAGAAAGTCCAGTGTGTAATTTACCCTCTTCCAAGTTCCATTTCCTTCTTGCCTTGAAAAATTTACAAATTCTGTACACAAATGTAAGGGTGAACTACTTTTTGTATTTTAATATACACGCTATTAGCTCAATTCTGTAATATGTGAAAAACTCGTTTTGCAATAAAGTCAACTGGTGTTACTGGTACAAAGCACCTTGTTGAATCAGATTCCAACAAAAGATTCACTATAAAACATTTTGGGGCTTTATTTTGTTTTTGTTTTTAGAGTTCCCTCTTGCTTTTCACAAAAAATGTCAGTTTGCAAAATACTTAAGTATGATATTTTATTACCTGATCCCCCACCCCTCCACCCATGGGACCCCCTACCTACCTCATTCATAGACAGTTTCCTGGGACTGATTCAGATCTGTGTATAGTGAGTGACTGTTGCCTATAATCTGCTGCCTGATTTGTTGCAGAAGTTGGAAGGTGTTTAGTGAATGAAGTAGGGCAGTCGCAGAAGAGGAAGAATGGCATGTAGTTTTGACAGCTTAATATCTGTCTGTAGAACCAGATTCTACTGCTACCACGTACCACTGTCACAGAGCTCCCATGCAATACTGGGAAAGACACTTCAGTTTTTCTTTTCTTTTTTTTTTAGAATTGTGGTAGATGGCCAGTGTTTGTGCCTTGTCTGGGTGTCCAGTGAGCAAGAAGGCTGGAACCAGATTTGCAAAAGTACTCACAACTGTAAAGTCAGAAAGCATTGTGCTATAAATGGTCTATAATGCCATATACCTTGGGAGAAAAAAACCCATACCTATCTTGGTCACCCAAAGCGAGGGGGTCACTTGATAATGATGGTCTTAATCTCTTTCTGCCTCGACTCCACCATCAGTATTAGCATCTCCCTCCCTCACAGAGGTGTTGGAAAAAAAAATTGTTTCTGGTGGCAGCATTGTATAAATGCTAAAAAAAAGGAAATTCATGATTCTGTATTTAGTGCAAGGTTCAAATGGCTGACATTAAAAAAAGACTAGGACCACATGCTGAGTGGTGTGGGCAGGGGATGGGAGATACCCATTTACTGAATAAGGCAGAAGTACTGTGAGTGAGTCTGTGATAACGTGACTGAAGACTATCCTAATGCGTATGTGAATAGGGGCCAAACGAAACGTTGTTAGCACCACCACAGACTGGCATTTCTTACCATAAGTTCTTACAGTTTAAATCTTAAATTTATTTTATTTTTCCATGCAACATATGTGAATTGCATAATTTGCAGGAGAGGAGGATAACATCCAGATTTTTAATTCACTTGTATATCTATCTCCTGGTATGGAGAAAGAACAAGAAAATACATTTAAGGAAAAGTCCAAAATACACAATGGGTGAAGATTAATTGATTGTACTGTAGGAGAGGAACTGTTTCATCTACTACTGTGTATCTCTTCTATCTTGATTTTTTTTCTCACCATGCTTCTTGCAATTAAAATAACAGCAGGCTCTGCATTTATGAGCACCTCTATAGTAAGTATTCTCTGGGCACATATGTTGAAGGAAACATGTTTGTAAGAGAGGGTTTGACTAAAGAAAAAGTTTATAAGCACATAAAACCTTACCTTAAAACTGATTCTGTCTTAAGAAAGGCATTTCACAGATACCCTTTGAACTGAGTAGCTGTTTGTATTACAGAGGGTCCTGCAAGGCTGTTGTTACCAACCCTGCTTGATCTAATTTCTTTCTGACCCAATTTATTTGCTCTATTACCGTTGCGTCAACATCAACCTCAGCGCTTGGAGCTGTAGCCTGATTCACTCGGTACGCTCTCTCCTCAAAAGGTCAATGGTGAAAATCCAGAGCTCACATTTTCACTCCCATTGAAAGCCAGGGCAAAACTTTTTCTAACTTTTAAGGGAGGCGACTTGAAGCTCATGTCCCTTCCTTGGGGAGGGGGGGGAAGCCCTTTTTATTCATTTGCCCTGGCACCCTCAATCCACTGCCAAGCAGACAACAGACGTGTATGTACGTGTGTGGGGGGGGGTACCCCCCCTCCCATACGTGCAAACACCTCAAGCCAAATCCTCACTCTCAAAGCGGCAGGATGGGCCAATTTTACATGTAACCCCCTCAAACCTCTCCTCTCTTTCATTTCAACTAGGCAGGAGCGGGAAGCGCCGCTCCCTGCAACCCCACGGGGGCTCCAGCACCCCGGCAGCGAGCCCCCACGGGTCTGGCACGAGGAGACCCACCCCCAGCCACAACCCCCGGCGGGCGGTAGGGGCCCTGCCCACAGCTGGCGGATGCGGGTGCGTGCATGGGGCCCGTTGCAAAGCGGCTGGGACCACGCAGTCCCCCTGGCACCTACCGGCGCCGCCCAGCGCACTTTTGCCTGGCGCAGGCTGCCGGGTCTGGCGGGCGCAGCTCCGGCTCCGCTGGGCTGCTGTTGCCGCGAAGCCCGAGTGTGAGCCCAGCCGAGGGGGAGGGGCAGGGCTGTGGTGCGGCGCTGAGGTGTGCGCTCAGGGTGGAACCTGGCTCAGGTTAATCTCCAGGGACAAGTCTCAGCGCATGACTCGGGCGCGCAGGATTTTTTAGGGGGTGGGAGCGGCTCCCCCCCCACCCCTGCCGCTGCGGCTGTGGCTGAGGGGCAGGGCAGAACGGGCCCCCGGGGAAACAAAGCGATCCGCGCTGCTTCTGTCGCTCGGCGACCCGAAAGTGGGAGGCACGCCTCAAGCCCAGCGGGCGGGCGCGGCACACGCAGGCATACGCTGGGAAGCCTGGGGGGCGCGCTTTGCCCGGAGAAGGTTCTATTGGCGGGGGTGGCGTTCTGGGCACCTGCCTTCTCCCACCTCATTGGCTCCTGACTTACAAAGCGGGGCTGGGCGGAGGCGGGTGGAGGTAGCCGGGGGCAGCCCGGGTGCTGCAGTGTCCTCTGCCCAGCGCGTTCCTTCAGCTGGGAGAGTCCCCCTGTGAGCCAAGGCCCTTCTCTGTGACTACACAGTGTCTTTCTCCCTCCCCCACATGCATATATACCTTATACACACACGTCCACACACATATAACATGCACAGATACATACCTAATGCATATACACGTGTGTGTGTGTGTGTGTATAATCCTTTAGCTTTGAGGCAGTGCCCATGTGAACTACAAGACCCTCACACATTGTAGCCACCAGTTGTCACAAGGGACCTTGAGAGCCTCCCCTCTCCCCCCCTTTTTTTTTCAACCTGATCATACAATGAGGGAGGAAGCTTTATACTGTTTACTTTGTTACAGACATTTTGCTTCAGCCTGTGCTGAGCACCTGGGCTGTGTCCGTGGTGGATTTATTTTTGGATGGAGGGAAATCCAGAGTTACTCTCAGCTGTGCCTCACCAGTGGGGCAGCAACTAGTATGGAGAACGACTTGGCAGTCACTAACATCCTCATGCTATTACAACTGAGTCTCAGCTGAGTTATATAACAGTTTTTGAAACATCAGCGGTCACTCTGAAGTAGTGCTTAAGGACTTGTCTACATATGAAGATAGTCCTGAGAATGGACATTTGTGCCAGGTGAATTAGTCTAGCAAGTCCATAGGCTGGCACCGTCATTATGTTTTGCTTTAGGCAGTCAATGGCAGAATAAATTAAGAGGTGCTGTCTTTAATAGAGTTAAGATTTCATCAGTCTCAGATGAGCTCAGCCTTAAGTTTGCATTCTGTCCCTCTCAGCTTTCCCTGCAGTTTCGGATAGATTCTCTTTGCTTCCTTTCCTGAAATGTTATGAGCTCTTGATATGTTCTGCTCAAGTGTTACAACATTGCAAATTTGGGAGAAGCAGTTCATCTATGTGGCTTGTACAGCTCTTTGAGGCTGGAGGAGGTACATAAATGTAAATTTTCCGTTTACTGGAAGTTAAAGAGTCAATGGTGTAATGGCAACAGCAGACCCTGGAGATTAAAGGGAAACCAGAAGAAATTAATGCACGCACAAATGCAAACACACTCACACACGCACACACGCGCACGCACACACACACACACACACACACACAACAGTCCCTGACAGTATCTAATAGTGATGATAGGTACACTAGCTTTTAATTGTTTGTGTTTTGGGCTAGGCCAGGAGAATACTAGATGGCATGTATAATATAATTGTATTTGTTTCCAGTAATTTCATGGTACTTGTGGTAAGCCTGTGCATTTTTTCAATAACCTTAAATTTACATGTTTTAATTCAAAAGGTGCCAAAGTTTGTTTCTGACAGCTAAAGAATGCAACATTTTAATCAGTCTGATGCTTTTGAAGTTGTTTGAAATTTTAAAGTATGTAGAAGCTTCTTTAAAAAAATAAGCTGTATAAGAGAATTGTACTTTCATTTAAGAGAGTCAGCTCTCTAGTTTTATTTTAAGGCAAACAACGCCCTTAAAAGGACACTGGAAATTTTAAAACCATGATGATTCCTGAAGAAAAATATTTTAACTGTTGCTATTACAAGTAACATATTATTTTCATTATTATGAATAAAAGGCTAGAAAAATATTTTTTTTCTCCAGTTCAGTTTGACATTGTACATTTGACAGTGTCACATATGCAGCCATTTTCAGTTTTTTCCTGCTGTTAGATGGTTAGACAATTTCCTATGGGGTGGCACATACTGCAGCATCCCTGGGAAGCCCCATGAAATACCTTTGACTGAGAAAAGCTATGCCTTGTTTGCTTCTCCCCTAGCTTCTAACCAAGACTAACAGGCTATATATTTTATTAGCTATAGGATACTCCCTCCTCTTAGGCCAACTCCAGCCTCCCATCTGTTTAGAAGATGGGGGGGGGGGGAGGAATGCTAAGTATCCAGTCTTTTCTCCCTTTTTCCCTTACCCCATGGCCAAATCAAGATGTGGGGAGACTGAACAGGATTGGGTTTGCTTCTAACTCACCTGTATAGCCACATAAGATCTTGGCTGAATGTGATCCACAAACTGTCATTCAGGGATTCTCAAAACTTTTCCATGATGTGGGCAGTATACTGTGGGGGCTTCCTCTGTCCCATTCACTGGAGCAGAATGTATCCTTGTGGGGGCCACAGCAGTAGTTGACATGAAAAAACAATGTTAGAGAAATATCTGTATATTTTTAATGCTAGAAGAATGATACCATTTTTTGCAAAAAATTACTTACACTGTTTATTTTTTCAGCTTCTTCCTAACTGAGTGTCTGGATAAAGAGCTGGAGACAAAGATAACCAGTACTGTGCAACCTGCCAGCTCCATGGACTGCCAAAATGTGTTCTGCAACAAATTGTTCCACTGACCCCAGGTAATTTTAATACCTTAAGGGCAGACCCTACAAAAAGGGTTGAGTATACCCAGATAAATGCAGAATCATGTTCCAAGTTAGGAATGATACTATACTTGTCTCCACAATTAAAAGACTGCCTTACATTTTAGATGTTGGTCAGTACACCTTAGTAACAAAAATTATAATGCAGCACGTGATCAAACTCTTCAGTGAATCTTTGTGATTTTACCCTTTATCAAGGTTTTACGTTTGGAATATACTAGGATCTGTCAATAACTTAACCAATGATTGCAGATTTTTGACCCTTTAACAACATAAAGGTTATGTGCATATATTTTGGTGGCATAGCATTAAAAAATAGTATCTATGCATATTACATTTACACCTGTTTCTTCTTTCAGTTCTGTAAAAGTAAATTAGTGCTTTCTTATCTTTTCATTGTGTTATGAAATTGAGTTGATTATAAAGTGTTTTAATGATAAATGGTTAATTTTTTTTAAGAATTAAAAAAAAGATTTTAATTTTTCATTGAATATTGATACATTTATGTCCTATTTATTAAAAAAAAAACTCTTGAAAGCTGAATGGATCTATGTTCCTTCTAAATGGTTTTAAATGTATGCCTTTGAGATCGGTAAGTGCATTGACCATTAATTTTAAAAACTGTAGCTTCTGAAAGAGACAGCTTAAATACACTAAAGCTGAAAACTAAAATAAAAACAAGTTATTGTACGTTCGTATTACTTCATTTGGCAACCAGTGAAAGTTCAGAGACTTCTCAAAATAACATGGAAAACTGCTATAGGGTAAAAGTAATATGTTAAAAAGGTATTTGCATTTTCTTGCCTAAACTCGGCATTTGATTCGTGAAGCTGCAGTGATTGTATTGTTCCCGTCAATAACATTAATGGCAGGTATCTGTTGATTAACCACTTAATGTCTCCTTTCAGTATCTAGAACATACTTGACAGCTTAAATATGTGAGAGAGAGACAGAGACATATATAGATGTTGTGTCTGAAACTCCTATTCTGATACTGTATTATTTAGGAAGGACATTAAACTTGAGGTTTCTAGCCTATTTCTGCTGGAACTTAAACATAGTGGAGGACTTTTCTAAAAGAACCCTATTATTCTGCCCAAAGTTTTCCTTTATAAGGAAGACAGATTTTAATCTCTTAACTTTTAGTATGTGTTAATAGTACTATATTGCACCTCCATATAATTTTTTCATCGAAAGACTTAAGTGAATCCAAAGACACAATTTTTCCAGTATGTAGTAGATAATAATACCCATTTTACTAGTGGGGAAAGCTGTGCAAAATGGTTAAGTGATTTGCCAAGCTCACACAGTGACTTAGGGGTGCAAACTAGGAAATAAACTCGGAAGGCAAAATATAGCACAGCCTTTACAGTCTGAGAGAGAGAGTGGGATCCAAGCTACAGTGGCACACTCTCTGGATTCTGAGCAGCTCTTTGTGTGAAAAGGTCCCCAGCACAATTTAGGCAATTCTGGGGCCTGTCTAAATTTTCTGCAAAGAACCTGTGCCTTGATAAATTTGTCAGGCCACCTATACCAAGACCTGAGAGAATGTCAGTGAAAGGGAGTCATATGGCCATCTATTGCAGGGTGTTTATTACTGTGGTGGTGGTGGGGGGGGGGCCTTTAATTAGAGAGCTGAGCTAATTAAAATTACCCAAGCATCACGTGTATCAGTGTCCCGCATTGAAAAATGGTGGTGGGGTGCTTTGAACTAAAGCTCATCAAATGAGCTTTAGTTTAAAGATCCCCACTGCCATTTTTCAGTGTGGGGACATCGATACACGTGGCGCTGGAGGCTACTACAGTACATTAACTGCCGTGTTCCAGCAGACTTGATTAATCGACTCTGATGTGCTAGATTTACAGCACATTGGAACAGCCTTGCTGCACGTCTATAGGAGCACTTAGTGATTATGCTGCTTTTAAGTCCCTTTTATGCAATCCTGGCTTTTTTGGAGATGAAGATAAGATTAGGGCAAAGTCTTGTTCATAATTTCCAAATTTTGGCTTAAATTGTCTCTATATTACACAGTAAACCTAATGAGTATGCAACATGTACATCTTTACAGCAATACAATCTTTACATTTATACAATACCTTGAGAATGATGCCACAGAAAGTAGTGTGCATTCATGCAAAAAAAAAATTATTAGCTGTATCATGTTGCTATTTATCATAATTCTATCACAAGCCCCTCAGTTAGGGCTGGTTCAAAATTATCTAAATTGTTTTTGTTTTTTGATGAAAAAGTGGGTTTTGATTAATGAAAAATTTCCTGCCTTGTAAATTTGATTTTTTAAAATCAGAAACTTCCAAACCTGTGTGTGTGTATGTGTATATTAGATACCTCCCCCATTGTATTTATATATTAATTGGTGGTTACATTTTTGACATTTGAAATATTTTAATAATTTAATTTTGATCAAATGAAATTATTCATGCATTGACAATTTTTTCCATTAGAAAACCAAAAAAAGTTTACTTTTTTTGAAAAAAGTTGAAATATTCAGCAGAAAATTTCCTCACTTTACTGTCACTTCTACTTACTATAGTTACCTTTTTTCTTGAGAGACCCAGCTACTGAAATCAAAAGATTTTACAGAATTTCTTTTAAAATGGAAATAGAAGCTTGCAAACATGAAGCAAATGCATCCTGAAGACAAAAACAAATAGCTCATCTCTTAAAGTTATGGTATATTTTTTATGAGAATTTCATAATGTTGTAAAGCTTGATTTATGTTTTTTTTAATGGTGAGGGTTTAGCAGCAGGGTAGATAGAATGATATTCCTGCATTCTAAAAGTTAATTTATCTTTGAATCTCACATTTTTTGGCTACAACTTATTAAACAAAATTAAAAATACTAAGTAATACAGGACGGACTGGGTGAATCAAGGAATTACAAATGGCACGTAGATCCTTCCCCCTTTTAAGTCACTAGCCTAGTTCTGGACCAGACCACTAGCAGCAGAGAGCTGATACCAGCTGAATGCTATATGACCTATGAGAAATAGTTTTGTGAGGGTTGTGATGGACATGGAGGAGCTATTTTGTAATCAAGGAATGCTGCTTTGTAGTAATAAGAATACTGTATGTGCCCTGTTAGTAGGGTAATGTAACTATATATGTTGGGTTAATAGAATTTCCTAGATAACTGTGTTAATAAAGGGCTATTGGAACACATAGGCAAGGGAGCAACACTGGCTACACTTGAGCAAGCTTCCAACAAATGCTCAGGGAAAATAATGACAAGATAATAGCTACTTTCTGAGCCCAACCCAAAGTTTCATGGCAGTTCTTCCAGTGTGGGGAACTAACAGATCGAAGCTCCATAAAACACTGAAAAATTGAGTTAGTTTTTGAACAGTCCTTTTTTAAGGATTCATTCCCCAAGGCAGTGGAGAAAGAAGTGATTTATGAGTTAAGAGGGAATACATTGTGCCATCTAGACCCTTAGTGATCTCACAGAGGCAGTGGAAGCTAAGGACAGTCCTTAAGGAGGACTATACATTAGTGGCCAGCACTTGTAGGGAAATGATCAGGAAAGCCAAGGTGGTGACTGAGTTTAGGTTAGCCACAGGAGTCAAGGACAATAAGAAGTCCTTCTTTAGGTATGTAGGCAGTAGAAGGAAAACAAATGGAAGTGTGGGACCCCTGCTTAACACCTGGGGACAGCTGTTAACCAACATCCAGGAAAAAGCTGAACTCCTGAATGCTCATTTTGCTTTGGAATTTCACCGGACCAAGGGGAAAGACAAGTGAGATAAGGCTCATAGGGGCATGCCGGGAATGACAGCCTCCCCACTGTGGATGCTGAGCAGGTGCAATACCAACTAGAAAAGCTAGACATTTATGTCAGCAGGACCGGATGGACTTCATCCGAGAGTCCTGAAGGAGTTGGCTGAGGTCATCATAGAACCCCTGGCAAAGCTTTTTCAGAATTTGTGGTGCCCAGGGGAATTTCCTGAGGATTGGAAGAGGGCCAATATTGTGCTCATCTTCAAGAAGGGGAAGAGGGAGGACCTGGGCAACTATAGGCCAATCAGCCTAACCTCTATCCCAGGGAAAATCCTGGAAAAGCTCATTAAAGAATCTATGTGCGATACGCTCGCGGAAGGTAATATTCTTAACGTCGGCCAGCATACCTTTGTCGTGGGTAGGTCTTGTCTTACTAATCTCATCTTCTATGACCAGGTCTCTCGCCATCTGGACATGGGAGATGAGGTAGACGTTACATACCTAGACTTCCAAAAGGCTTTTGAGCTTGTATGCCATGATATCCTTGTGGGAAAACTGGAAGATTGTGGGCTCAGCTGCTTGACGGCTCAGTGGGTGGGAAATTGGCTACAGGGTAGGATGCAGAGAGTTCTCATGAATAGATGTGTGTCATCCTGGTGCAAAGTGGCCAGTGGTGTCCCTCAGGGGTCTGTGCTTGGACCAGTGCTTTTCAACATCTTTATCAACGATTTGGATGGGGAAGTGAAAAGCTTGCTGGCCAAGTTTGTGGACGACACCAAATTATGGAGCAGTATGGACACGTCAGAAGATAGGTTGCAGATACAGTTGGACCAGGACAGGCTTGAGAGTTGGGCAGACGGGAACCAGATGAAGTTTAACATTTCCGAGTGTAAGGCGCTCCATCTGAGGGCAAGCAACCCTCAACATACCGACAGGTTTGGTGGTGACAGCTTGACTTGCACCACAGCCAAAAGGGACCTAGGGGTAATTATTGACTGTCACATGAATATGAGCCGTCAGTTCGAGGCCGTGGCCAGCAGGGCAAATAACACACTGGCATGCATCAACCAATGCATCTAGTGTAAAACTAAGTAAGTGATACTCCCGCTATACTCAGCACTGGAGAGACCACAGTTGGAATACTGTGTCCAGTTCTGGGTGCCGCACTTCAATAAGGACGTGGAAAAACTTGAGAGGGTCCAGGAAAGGGCCACCTGTATGATTAGGGACTTGCAAGGCAAGCCAAATGAGGAAAGGCTGAAGGTCCTGGGCCTCTTTAGCTTAAAGAAGAGAAGCTTGAGAGGAGTCTTGATAGCAGCTTACCCCTATATCAGAGGTGTGCATCAGGAGCTCGGTGACAACTGTTCACTAGGGCACCCCTGGGGAAGACCAGGACCAATGGATACAACCCCCTGGAAGGCTGCTTCAGGCTTAATACAAGGAAAAACTCCTTCACGGTCAGGGTGTCCAGACCGTGAAATAAACTCCCTCCAGAGGTGGTGCAGTCACCTAACCTGGAGGTTTTCAAGAGGAGACTAGATAGTCACCTTGCTGGGCTCACTTGATCCCAGTTGTCTTCCTGCCCAGAGCGGGAGGACTGGACCTGATGATCTGTGAGGTCCCTTCCAGCCCCT
The DNA here is from genome assembly GCF_030867095.1 of Alligator mississippiensis. Lineage (NCBI taxonomy): Eukaryota > Metazoa > Chordata > Crocodylia > Alligatoridae > Alligator > Alligator mississippiensis. Next base: position 175,788,215 of record NC_081826.1, on the reverse strand, counting down.
AACAGTCTATGAATCTACACATGAAATTAATACACCTGTTCTGTTCAGAAAATTCAGGAGCATTAAACCTAGTAAATGGCAGTTCTTGTGTTCTAAGTCCTGGGGAGATGGTGATACTATCTGAGGCCACATGGTCGTCTTCAGATTCTCCTTAGTGCAGAACAGTATACAACAACACATCTAACTAACATCTATTTCTGTGGTGCAGCCAATCTCCACTTTCTTCCTGTGTGTGTGGATCCCTGTTCATTCAGGAATGCCTGTATGAATTCCAAAAGGAAAGGAGGGGTTAAAATAGGAATACAATGCTCCTTTTTCCTTATTTGGAAAGTCCCTTATGTGGAGAGATACGAGTTATTTTTCCTGCCCTTCTGACCTATAAAATCTGTATGGGAAAAAAAAATCTTTTTGGGCATCTTTTTGATACTCTGTTTTTGCCTTTTTCTACATATGCCTGTTTATTTTAGTACATAGCCAGACACAAACGGTCATCCCATTAGCAGGAAAATGCAGCATCACACTGGATAATAGGCAGCTCCTGTGTGAAGTTAATTAAAATTGTCCATCAGAAAAGGAAATAAAGACCACATACCAACCATCTCACAGTGACTGAAATTCGGATTTAACTTTTATTATAAGTATTTAAAAGCAAAAAAATTTATTTTAAATTAAACTGCTGGCAACTTGCAGCGAGCTTCTAAAACGTCTCATGCAGTAAAACTGAAGAAGCGTCTTGCCTAGCAGGTGCCTGAAGAATACGTCATTGAACAATAGTCAAGCTTCTTTGTGTTCTTTTAATCTGTAAGCAATTAATTATGTTGTGCATATCATTTCACATAACAAGGCTCAAGAATGCTTCTTTGTATTGTGAGTTCAGAGTAAATTGTGATTTTTGATGCAGAACATAGTTGAACAACTAAGGTAGAATTTTATTTCTATTTAAGTGTAGAACAGAACTCTTTTTTTTTCATCCAGTGATTTTTTTCCTTTATTTATGAATCTGATTAAGACAGTCCTCTGTCAGCTGATCTTTGCTTCATTAAGAGTTTTTCTGCCTGCTGAGATCTGTATGGAAAAGGATACTTACAAAAAAGCCAGGAAGCCTTTTTAAAATGGATGGCCATAATGAAATAAGATTCCAGTGAACCAAAAGGTCACTAGAAATAGAAACTGAACTGATAAAAGAATAATAATGTTAAAATAAAAACATTTACTCAGACTCTTGGTGTGTGCCCTATCTTTCTCACTAAGATTGAAAACCAGTGACTTTCAAAAAATGTCATATTTAATTAGCTTTCTATGGATTTTAGAATTCAGTGCCTCTTCAGAAATAATAATACATATTGTTCTTGCACTTAGAAGTTGTCTTAAAAATGATATGGCAGATCCTAGATAATATTTATGCCCTGTTAGATTCCTCTGATGGCAGAGATGGACTTGGAAGCTGGCTTAAATGGGTATCCAAAGATTCTCAAATGTGAGGAAATTCCCAATTCTTTCTTCTCCCTTTTTTTAATTAAAATGTCTACTGATAAGACATGCATTGATTTCATTGGGAGTTTTCCCTATATACAGATTGAAGGATTTGAAATGTACTGATTTTGCCACTCATTAAAATATCTTTTAATCTAAACAGGCTTCTGGGGCTACTTTAAAAGCTCTATATGTTATCTTGCACATATAAGATGGGATCTAAATATAATGTAGATTTGAGGTTCACCTCTAGAATGGGAAGTACTGCCACAAAACAGGAATGGTAAGTGCATTAGCTTCTTCGTTGACTTCAGTGAGGAACTTGTAGGTTACCCATTCCCACACATTCATATCATTTGAAGAAATTCAGATCTTTGCTTAGTTACTTTCCAGAGTACAATTTGATAATTTGTCTTTTCTTGACATATTAGATATATAATAAATTCTAATTTATTGTACTACATGTAGTGTAAACCTGTACATTTGTTCATTTGAGGTAAATGGAAAGAATGAAATTTAGACTAATGTGTGCTAATTATTTTCATTATCCAGGAATTTAGTGGAGAGAAGAGGGGACATCTGATATTTTTCTGCAAAAAAACATACCACTGTGAATTTTTTTAATGAGACAGTTTTGTGGCTCAGTGCCCTTAATGTAAGACTAGGGAATAAAGATGCAGCATTCCATCCCCACCTCTGGTATTAATCATCCTTTGTCTTTGCACGTGGATAACACTTTACAAATGTTATTTGTAAAGTAGATATTAATGTCTCATTTTACAGATGTTGAAACTGCAATTCAAAGGATGTAACTGATATGCACATGGTTACATAGAAACTAACTGTCAAAAACAAATTAAATGGCAGTTCTTTGGATTCCCAGTCCTACAGGTAATTCTGTAGGTCACAAGAAAATTATTTAGTGCAGATTTCTCAAACTGGGATGTCTAAAGTTAAATATCTAAATGAATAACAAACACTTTTCAAAGTTGCTGAGCCTCACAATGTAGCTTTTCATTCATTTGGTGTATAGGTAGTTAAGTGTTGTTAGTATAATGCTGGACAGATGGGAAAACTGAGATAAAGAATTTGTGACTTGGCTGGGTTGCAGTACGGTCAAGTGGTTAAGGCAGAGGTTTGTTTAAGGGAGTTCTGGTCATACAATTTTCCAACCCTGGTGGATAAACTGAGTTATGTGGAAAATTATTTTTGACATTTTGCTGAAGTGGGAAAAGATTGCAATCCTAAATTGTGATAATTCTGCCAAATTATTCACTTTAATCAGTGTATGTTTCATCATGGCCACAACAGTCTTAGCCATAAATATAAAAAAAGATGCTTTTGCAATTGTAGTATTTACAATTTTCATACTTGTTTTAGTAAACTTAAACCACCCAACCATTGCCACAGGATAATCTAATTTGTAACACAAAATGGTCTCTCAAATGTCAAAATTAATGAAAACAAAATGAATAGCCACAAAAGGTATATTTTTGTTTATATTCATTCCTATATCACTCACATAGGAGGTTCTCATGTTCCATCAACCACATCTAAATCATAAAAACAAATTTACCACCATCACTTGCATTAAGCTTTGTCAGTCCAAAAAAATGTGTGTGTAGAGCACTGGTGCATTACATGGTCAAAATACTATAAGGTCTGCTGTCTTTTTTTCCTACCCCCTCCTGGTTTATTGAATAAATATTGAAGAAGCATCCTTCCCTTGAGTTTTCTCGACAGTGACTTTATGCATAAGCAGGTTTAAGTTAAGGGCAAGATCAGAAATGAATTAATTCAGCTATATAGTATAGGGACAGTGGACCAGAAAGTCCAAGAGATAATGGTTGTAGTTTTATACTGCTGCCTTAATCCCTAATTGCTTGCTTTTACTACAGCAGGGGAAAAAGCTGCCCAAGATTACTTGGATAATCAAATAATAGGTAGGCATTTTTTTCGCTTTCTTCCCCAACTCTGAACAGTTGTGTGCTTCAAAACTTCTCATTTTCTAGTCTGCAGGGGAGAATATGCCCATCTTAAACGAAGGGTATAGAAGCTAATTATGCATAAGTGAATTTTCTCTTCTAGCTATTTCTGGTGATGCAGACTGCTGATTTTACTATTTCAGAGCCTTCAGCTTGAATATCTTTTATTTTTCTACCAAATTGATTTTTCTGTTTACATCTGTTTCCCTGGGACTATTTCCCACACACTAGACATTGAGTTAACTCTAACCTTTGGATGAGAATTTTATCTCTCTGCTCAGAAATAAGTCATTACTGGAGCCATGCTAATGAAATTCACTGTGTCATGAATAAGTCACTAAAGCAGCACACATTCACTGAAAATATACTTATATACTTATTTTCTGTTGTAAGAGCTGAACCTAATTTATATATGATGCTACATTTTAAAAATTGCTGAACAAGTTCCTTGCCTTGTATGCAGCTGGGAAAGAGGTTAACTAATTGTCCATCTTAAAATCATGCATGCTTACTTGTATTTACATTATGTGGCAAGTCTTTTCTCTGAATGGACTTGCTTCCCAGGTAGTTCTAAATAAAAAGTTAACATGCTATGTGGACTGTTCTACTAAACTTTATTTTTCTGTAGACAGGACTCAGTGAGACAGACATAAATATATTTAGAAAGTGTCTCAGAGATCTCAATACCTGCAGACACAGGGAAGTAGAAAAGAAAAATGGGAATTTTGCTTCACACCAATTTTCCATGGGGGTGGGGTGGAGTGGGCGAGGGAAAAGGAGAGCTTGATCTTTTGTAAGGTGAAGACACTGGAAATCCTTTCATTGCTTTTAACAGGTTTTGATCCGGATCTTCAAGGGCAACACCCAGCCATGTACCAGCCAATTCAGCATTTCAATTAACACCTCCTGTAGTTTTTTGTTTTGTTTTTTTTTAAGTAATGATTCATCCCAACATCTGAGTGTAGCCTCTTTTGTTTTTTTAAGATTCCCAAATGAAGAAAACGTAATATGTAGCTGATATTTCTGGCATTTTATCAATAGTAATTTATTCAATCCCTGGGCTTCTTTAACTTCTTTAGCAGAAGAGAATGAAATGAATACGTCAGGAATATATTCTACATATATTTATATCCAACACCCCTGGACAGGTTTTGAAATTCAGAGTAGCACTTCTTATTTTTTTAAAAATGATTGTTATTTTGGGATTTTTTTTTAATGAGGCAAAAACAAATACTAAAGGAATAACAAGGTTGTTTGATTAAGAACTCTGCATATTTGAGGCTGGAGAGACATAGTGTAAACATTGCTTTAAAAAAAAGAAGACTGAAAAACACATGCATTAAAAGTACATTCTTGTTATTTTTATTCAAACTCCCCAAGTCTTAGTGTTCATGGAATGAATGTCATTGTTTTCCATGACATTCTTTTGTTTGTTTGTTTGTTTATCCATTTATTTAGAGTGTACATTTTTTAAAATGTAACTGAATTGCAAAGAATCATTGGGGGAAATAAAATGCCCACATTTAAAAATTCTGCTGAAACTTTTTCTTCAGGCATATAATATTGAGTCTAAGGAACTAATTTCATTATTCTTTTTTCAAGTTTTATGCTGAAACTTTCTCTCTAGGGTAGTAATGTTGATTGAAGAGTCAGATGCACTCATCTCATTGAAAGTATCTTTGACCTGTTGTATTGTTTTTATTTTAGTTGCACTGGGAGGCTAGCCAACTGATACCAAAAGGAAATTAAGATTACATGTTTCAGCTAGTATTTTCTTTCCTTCCCTATTCCCCCCATTCCCTGGTACTCTTTCCCTAATTTTTCTATCTTCATCTTATTGTTCCTAATTTATATGATGTATTGTGACATTGAGATTAAATTCAATCTTTGTGCAAGTGGTTGTCAGTACCATTTACTTAAATGAGCCTTGTACTCACTCATGGGTTTGAATTTGGACCTTTGACTTCTGAACACTATTAAAATAGTTCCCCTTTGGTACAAAAAAAAGTATGTGACTTGGAATGGGTTAGAGCAAACTCATTCATTAAACCTGAGCCTCCCTGAAAATCTGGTTAATTTGCCTCATGAAATTCCCAAATTAATTTCAGGTGTTGTTTCCTTTCTCCATTCTAGGCTGGGAGCTCTCCAAGGGGTGGGTGCATGTGCTGAGGGGTCTTTTCTTTTTTGGCTGGGCATGTTGGGTTGCTGATGGGAAACCCAGCACCGAGCTACTTACGTGGCTCAAAGACTGTAAGGGATACAATGCAACATCTGGAACCCAACTAACACGCAGAACAGCAGGATTGGGCTCATCTCAGAGAGGATGAATTTAGCTGCAAATCATTAGCCGTTTATGGGATATTATTTTGCTCCTTATCTATAATGTATTTGTTAACCCTTGCATGGGTGGCACACAAAGCACTGAAATAACAGCTGCTATTGTTGGATAAAGATGCAGAAAGTTGACATCAAGATAAGCACATTTTAAATGCTATGGATAGAAGATGGGGAATGTTTCTGTTTTTCTGTCTCTCTCTCTCACCTGTTGTCCTGTTATTTCTAAGAACCTTTAAAGTCTTCCTTTTAATTTTTGATTATCGTTAAAAACATTTCCTCATTTTTACAGAATTCCTGATTTTAGGAAATAAATTTTTACCTCCCTATTCTACCTTTCTACCCTCACAAACCATATCCAGAAATCTTTGTTCAGTGTTCACCAACCTCACAAACCCTGTCTCTCAGCAGTAAACATTACTTACTTGAGCAGATATTTTTACATGAGAAAGGAGCCTTTTTCAAGCATAAGGGTTGCTTTAAGAATTAGGATCTAACCAGGGACTCCAGAGTATAGTGTTGTGTGGTGGTTAAATTTAATATTTAAGCCCTCATGTGAGGTTTTACGTTAGAAATTTTAGTTCACAAAAATCAGTAAAGCCAGGTAAGATTCTTCTGTCAACTTTCTCTCTGCTTCTTGAGGTATGTATATTAGAACAACATCTCCAATTATCTGATCCCACAACACTGGGAAATGTGATATAATATACAGTGGTTAATAAAAGAGTAGAAAGGACCATATATTTTAGTTGCATATATTTTATATCACTCTAGGCTTATTTTTTAAATATAAGATTTCTTAATAAGATCCCATTTGGAATAGTCAAAGCAAATAAAAGGAGCATTTATGTATCTGCTTGGAGAATTCAAGGATATCTTTCTCAGGAGCCTGTATTTAAAAAATAATTCCCTGGGATCACTTTAAATAGAATCTGGCTATTGTCATGTCTGAAGTTAACCATACACGTAAGTATTTTAAGGATCCAAGTCTTTATGACAATCTGTCACCTCTTGGAGTAACAAAATGTTTTTCCATATCATGAGACCTTTCATGGGAGTACACAGAGAAGAGTTTTTCAATTTTCCTCATGTTGTAAATCTTCCCCCATCCCCAGTTCATGAAGCAATGTGTGCTATTTCTGTGCCATGCTTATTTAGAGAGTACTCTAATCTTTTGAAGTAAGCAGATGTTTGGAAAATTGTCAATAGCAGTTTCCAGGATTTTGCTTGAGTTGACTCATCAGTGACTTGGACGAGGGGGCAAAAAGCACCCTGTTCAAATTCGCAGACGATACTAAGATGTGGGGGAAAGTGGGCATGCTAGAAGGGAGGAATAGGCTGCAATCGGACCTGGACAGGTTACAGGGGTGGGTGAATGAGAACAGGATGGATTTCAACACTGACAAGTGCAAGGTACTGCACCTGGGGAGGAAGAACCAGCAGCATACCTACAGGCTGGGGAACTCCCTTCTAATCAGTGCAGAGGCAGAAAAGGATCTTGGAGTCATTACTGATGCCAAAATGAACACGGGCCGACAATGTAGGGACGCGGTCACGAAGGCCAACTGTACCTTGCCATGAATTCACAGATGCATCTCAAGCAGGTCCAAGGAGCTGATCCTCCCCCTCTATGCAGCACTGGTTAGGCCGCAGTTGGAATACTGCATCCAGTTCTGGGCGCCGCACTTCAGGAGAGATGTGGACAGCATTGAGAGGGTTCAGAGGAGGGCCACCCTCATGATCAGGGGGCAGCAGGGCAGGCCCTACGAGGAGAGGCTAAGGGACCTGAACCTGTTCAGCCTCCACAAGAGAAGGCTGAGGGGGGATCTAGTGGCCTGTTACAAACTAGTCAGAGGGGACTAGCAGGTATTGGGGGAGTCCCTGTTCCCCCGAGCACTACCAGGAGTGACTAGAAATAACGGTCACAAGCTGGCAGAGGGTAGATATCAGGAGGCGCTACTTCACTGTCAGGGCAGCTAGGATCTGGAACCAACTTCCAAGCGAAGTGGTGCTGGCTCCTACCCTGGGGGTCTTTAAGAAGAGGCTATATGAACACCTTGCTGGGGTTTTTTGACCCCAGTACTCTTCCCTGCTATGGCAGGGGGTCAGGTTTGATGATCTGCTCAGGTCCCTTCTGACCCTACCAGCTATGAAACTATGACTGTGATATTGGTCCAATAGCTTGTAAGATAAAGGTAAACCTAGAACACAAGCACAAATACATGCATAGTAGATTTAACAGCTGCAATCTGCACCTTTATGAAGGTGGGTGAATTGATGTTTCTGTAAGTTTTACATGGCAGTTTAACGCAAGTCCAGTTGCTTGCACATTTCCATTTGCAATTTAATCATGCTTAAACTTCAGTTTAGCAATTGGTTTAAGTAAGTTCAGGTGAGACTTCAGGAACACTTAAGTGTATGTGTACACTGCAGTTACCGGAGTAGTTTTAAACTTGTGAGCATAAGAACAGCTCACAATGAGCTATGGTGGCAGCAAGGTCATTATTTTGACTTCACAGGAGGGTTTTGCCAACTTACATTGAGTTTCATGCTGCTAGGACTACATTACAAACAGCACTTAATCTACGTAGTTTACAAGCTAGCTCAGTTACGTCTGGAAGTGTTGTAATCATTGTCACGGGATGGGGTCTCCAAGGATGACCATGTTACCCTAGGGCCCCTTAACTGTGCCAATTTGGCGTTGCTGTGATTTGCCCCCCTTGTCCTCCCTGGGTTCTCCACAGCCTTGTCTGTGCACCTGCAAAATGCTGCATCCTTGGGGGCACCAGGGTCCCCACACTGTAGTAGGCCCCCAGTGAGGCCTCCTCTTTCCTCAAATAGCCTCACCCAAACCACCATTGTTATACAACAGCAAACAAAACATAAGCCCCTGGGCTATAACATAATACAGAAGATTAGGGTGTGCTCTACCCCTCTTAAAAGAATCAGATTTTGTCCCTGACACCAAGCACCTCATAGGCAAGGGTACCTGTAGAGCTCACAGACTTCCCTTAGCCCTAGGTGCAGCATATCAGGCAATTGCAGTATCACTGGGCACTTCCTCCCTATAGACTCCTTCCCTTCTAGCTGCTAGCAGGGAACTACCTCCCTTAGCTCCAGCCTGTGGGTTTATATGGCCCACAGTCCTGCCCACTTCTGGTCAGCTGACCAAGCGCAGCTGCAGGCTAATTTGCTCTTCAGCCTGTTGCCCTAGTAACCTGCATCTGAGCTTCTGTCTGTCTCTGTGGACTCTCTCCAGGCAGTTTCTGCTCTTCTAGGAGCAGGCACCTTAGTGCCCTGTGACAATCATAGCATTACCAAATACAGGCAGCTCTTAAGTAACTTAGGCTACAAACAGGCAACAGACAATTCTTTGTGTCAGGGTAAGCTGCACTGGGGTATGTCCTGACAAAGCTAATTTGATAAATGGGTTGAGACAGTTGTCACCCATGGCCCTTGTTCTACAGGATCAGGCTGCTGCTGCTCCTGGGACTTCAGGGGTCCAATCCTGTGAGATAACAGCCCCGAGTGCCTCGCTCCAACCCAGGATGTGCGTTTGTATATTAGGACTGTGTGAAACAGCTGTGTTTTGTTTCGGTTTGGATTCGGTGTTTTGGAGGAAAAGTGATTGTCGCAGGGCACTAAGGTGCCTGCTCCTTTAAGGGCAGAAACTGCCTGGAGAGAGGGCCCTAGCAGTCAGTCAGAAACCCCTCAGCTGCAGGTTACCATGGCAGCAGGAATGAGGGAATTAGCCTGCACCTGCAGGCCGTCAGCTGACCGGAAGAGGTAGGGCCTGGGGCACACACAAACCCCAGGGTTGGGACTAAAGGGTAGTTTTCTGTCAGCAGCTGGGAGGGGGGTAAAGAGTTCTCTTAGAAGAAGCTATGTGGAGTTGTATGACTGTGTTCTACTGTGGTAGGGTTAAGAGGCTCCAGGAGCTTACCAGGGACCTTGGCCTGCAAGGCATTTAGTGCTGGGGGGAGGAGTAGTCCTTTTAAAGGGACAGAGCACACCATGGGCTGCTTGCATTATGTTATAGCTGGGGGCTCATATTTTGGTTTCTGTTTGTAGCCTGGTGGATTGGGCTGAAGCTTTTGGGGAAGGAGAATGCCTCATTTGGGGTCCATTACAGTATGGGGACGCCAGTGCCAGGGGGTGCACAGACAAAGTGGGAAAGCAGACCCCAGTGCCAGAGGATGCAGTTATGGAGGCTAGACTAAGCTGAGGCCTCAACTCAAGGAGATGACATTGGTATAATATCTGCAAGACTTGAGGCATGGTAAGGGGCAGTTCTGGAGCCATGTGTTTAGCCCATAAGGCTGAGGGTGTCCTGTGAGGCATCCACTTTGAGCAGGACCCAAAAAGTTGTCCAAGAACCCACAGGGTCAGCAGGGTCTATCAGGACCATGTTTAAATACAAACAAGGGCAGCCTCCCTATATTATAATTACCAGCAAGAGGTGGCAGGCGAGGAAAAGGGTGCCTGTGGGGAAGATTAACACAGTCACAGAGCCCTAGGGGTGTCACAGCCATCTCTGGGGACCCCATCCCATGACAGTGATTCATTTCAGTGTTTTAGATTGCTGTCCCGTTTCATTTAGGCCAAAACTGTTATGGAATTTTGACAGTGTTTCAGCCATAGGCTATAATGAGGAATCACAAAACTGCCTATAACTTTGTCATTTCTTGCCTGATTCAGATTAGACTTGCATGGGTGCTAGCCCCTTCTGAGGCCATGAAGCCTGCCAAGTTTCAAGGAGATAGGTGGAGGGGTTTCTGGGAAACCACACTTCAAACTGTTCAAAGCAAAATTTGTGATGTGTGAATTTGTGTGTGTGTTAAGGTGCAGTGGGATGAAAACTGCAGGGATAGTAGTCCCTGTTCTCACCCTCACAACTCCACTGCAAGCAGTAAGCCTCAGGCCCCTCAAAGATATTACAGGTCTGGGCTTTCCCCAGTCAGGACTGTGAGGTGGCTGGAGGTGCCTCCTACCTACCTTTCACCAGGGAGATTCACAGTCCTGGCATTTCCTGGGGCTGCCATGCCACTGGCAGTCCCACCCAGGCCTTCCTACCCTGGCAGGGTGCAGTTTTAGATCATGCCCAGGATGCTGTGGGGCTCTCTCCTCCCCATATAGCTCCAGCCTTTATACCGCCAGGTTTTTCCTGGCATGGGAGCTCAGCAGGGACATTTTCTTCCCCTGCTGGCTGGTGAGAAACTAAACTGCTACTTCCAGCTCTGAGAGTGAGGCATTAAATGGCCACCCTAATTGGCACCTGTCCTGCCACATAAAGTCCCTCGTGTAGGCATGACGCCTGCCAGGTTTCAGGCAGAGTGGTACAGGGGTTTCAGTGAAACTGCACCTCAAACTTCTGAAAACAAAACTTGTGTCACTTGTGTGTGTTAAGGGGTGTAGGTTATAGCTGTGTTGGTCTAAGGACATAGCCCAGACAAGGTTCTTAGGACCAATCTGATATCTTTTATTAGACCAACTGAATAGGTGGAGAAATTCTTCTTTGCAAGTTTTTGAATTTAAAAACCTGAAAGCTTGCAAAGAAGCTTTCAAAGAAGCTTCATCAGGCTGAGGAAGCATCATAGTTTAATAGTTAGTAGGGTCGGAAGGGATCTGAGCAGATCATCCTACCCCCCGGCATTGGCAGGAAAGAATGCTGGGGTCAAATGACCCTGGCTAGGTGTCTATCTAGCCTCCTTTTGAAGACCCGCAGGGTAGGAGTGAGGAGCACTTCCTTTGGAAGTTGGTTCCAGATCCTAGCTGCCCTGACTGTGAAGTAGTGGCTCCTGATATCTAGCCTGAATCTACTCTCCATCAACTTATGGCTGTTATTCCTCATTACTCCTGGTAGTGCTTGGGGAAACAGTGACTCTTGCACTGCCTGCTGGTCTCCCTTGGTAAATTTGTAGATGGCCACCAGAACCCCTTTCTCAGCCTTCTCTTGTGAAGGCTGAACAGGTTCAGGCCCTGTAGCCTCCCCTCATAGGGCCTGCCTTGCTGCCCCCTGATCATGCGAGTGGCCCTCCTCTGGACCCTCTCAATGCTATCCACATCCCTCCTGAACTGTGGCACCCAAAACTGGATGCAATACTACAACTGTGGCCTGACCCATGTCGCATAGAGGGGGAGGATTACCTCCTTGGACCTGCTCGTGATGCATCTATGGATGCACGACAAGGTGCGGTTAGCCTTCCTGACCGCATCCCCACATTGTCGGCCCATATTCATCTTGGAGTCCATAATGACTCCAAGATCCTTTTCTGCCTCTGTGCTGATGAGAAGGGAGTTCCCCATCCTGTAGGTATGCTGCTGGTTCTTCCTCCCCAGGTGCAGTACCTTGCACTTGTCAGTATAGAAATCCAGCCTGTTCTCATCTGCCTACCCCTGTAACCTGTCCAGATCTGATTGCAGCCTGTCCCTCTCCTCTAGTGTGCCCACTTCTCCCCACATCTTAGTGTTGTCCACGAACTTGACCAAGGTGCTTTTCACCCCCTCATCCAAGTCGCTGATGAAGATGTTGAACAATGCAGGCCCCAGGACTGAGCCTTGGGGAACCCCACTGCCCACATCCCTCCAGGTTGAAAATGACCCATCCACCACCACTCTCTGGGTACAGCCCTCCAGCCAATTAGTGACCCATCTGACCGTGTAGGTATCAACACCCCAGTTGCCTAATTTTTTAATGAGAATGGGGTGAGAGACAGTGTCAAAGGCCTTCCTAAAGTCCGGAAAGACTATGTTCACTGTGACACCTGCGTCTAAGTCTTTTCTGACCTGGTTGTAGAAGGTCACCAGGTTGGTCTGACAGGACCTGCCTCTAATGAACCCATGTTGGTTGCCCCTAAGGATAATCTCCCCTGCTGGTCCCTTGCAGATATGCACCTGGATAACTTTCTCAAAGAGCTTCCCCAGGACCAAGATAAGACTAATGGGTCTATAGTTTCCTGGGTCCTCTTTCCTCCCTTTTATGAAAATGGGGACCACATTGGCCCTTTTCCCATCCTCTGGCACCTCACCAGAGCACCATGAGTGCTCGTAAAGCCATGCCAGGGGTCCCTCAATGACCTCTGCTAATTACTTCAGCACTCTGGGGTGGAGATCGTCAGGACCTGCTGATTTGGAACACTTCTAATCCCACCAGAAGTTCCCTGACTAGGTCCTCACTGACCCTGGGCCTGGCTGTGCCTCCCCTGGGACCGCTGGGGATCCCGGTGGGGGGGGATGACCTGGTCCCTGCTCAGAAAAAATGGAGGCAAAGAAATTGTTAAAGAGATTAGCTTTGTTGTCTGGTGCAACCACCGGATTTCCTAGTATGTCCTTCAGGGGCCCCACATTACCTGGTACCTTCTGTTTACCCCCTATGTATTTAAAAAAGGACTTCCTGTTATCAGCAGTTGCTGTGTGTGCTCTTCCTGGATGGAAGGAATAGTAAAGAAGCCAGAAGCTGGCAGGCAAGAAATCCAGTCAGTGAAAACGTAAATTGAGGCGTCAGCGCGTGAGTCACAGGCTGGGGGGTGGGAAGGAGTGGAAGGGGGATGTAGCAGGTAAAAGTGCAGAGGTACTTGCTACCTGGGGAGTCAGATGTCAGGCAGGTTGGAATGTGTCATAAATCCAGTGTCTATACTGAGTCCATGAGTTTCTGTATCTAGGAGGTTGATGAAGTGAAGTTCATAGGCCCGTCTGTGAGAAGTAGTTTGTAAATTTGAACAAGCACTGAACCTTGCTAACCTCATCACCAGAAACCAGCTTCCTACAGCCCAAAACATGCTGAATGGATCCATAGCATGACATGACAAGAAATGTAGAACCTGTCAACATATCTCCAGTACCCCCACAAACTTCACACCAGAATCTATTACAGAAAAAAAATACCCAACTCCCTGTGTGGGCACATTTCTCACAAGAAAACCACTCTGTCTCCAGTCTCTCAGTCCTGATCCTCAAAAGGGATCCTCTGTCTGGGCTTTCCCTAGCGTGTGGTGGCTGGAGGTTATAAGGTGCCTCCTACCCACCTTTCACTAGGGAGGTCCTTGGTCCTGGCATTTCTTGGGAGCTGCTGCACCACCAGCAGTCGCACCAGGCCTCCCAACCCTGGTAGGGTGCAGTTTTAGGTCATACCCAGGACCTGGGGCCGCCTTCTTCTCCAGAGCCCCAGCCCATACCTTGACGTTCGTCCTGGTGTGGGAGCTCAGCAGGGACATGTTCTTTCCCTGCTGGCTGGTGATGCAGTAAGTGCCACCTTCAGTTCTGAGAGCAGGGCATTAAATGGTTTAAAAAAATAAAAAAGGGAAATAGGTGTGGATGGAGTGAAGAGGGTGGCATTCATTTTGTCTGCATGTGGAGCTTGGGGAACCCCAGCAGCAGGAGGTTCACCTTGAGGAACACCAGCTGCTCCACCAAACCAGGATCCAAGGAGGTGCACTGGGGTGTCACAACATCCCTAGCAATGCTGAACACCTTCTCACTTGGCACACTGGTTAAGGGACAGGACAGGTGTTCATGGGCAACCATGACCAGATCCTGCCACATGTGGCTGCAGGTTGTCCAATAGGCCAAGGGGTCATAGTCCAGCCGCTTCACGTCCTCACCGAGATAGGTAGCCACCCTCTTCCACGTCTCCCCACATGTGCCCTTCTGCCTCCCTGACTGTTCACCAGCACCTCTATCCAGTGATCCAGGGTTTTGCTGCCGCATACGTTCCCCTTCACCCTTGGGTCACACATGGCTGCCAGCATGTGGACTGTACTGGACTGCAATGGATACAACTGTTTCTTGATGCCCTCCTTCAGCTGCTTCACCAGTGCCTGCACCTCTGGTGACAGTGGCTTGCTCCAGCCAGGAACATCAATCCCCTGGAACTTCTCTGTTTGGTTCTCAAGTTCCCACACTATGGGGATCACCTGGCTAAGGAGGGCATCACCAGTGCTGACAGTCTCAGTGACCTCGAGGAATGGCTTGAGGACCACCAAGATCTGAGAGATGTTATCCCACCCTGTTTTGTTAAGTGGGCTGCTGATCCCAATCTCCCTGAGCAAGGCCATCTCATGGATGGCCTTCTGTTGCTCCACCAGGCTTTCCAGCATGAGATACATGTAGTTCCACTGAGTCTCCACATCTTGGATGATTTTGTGCTGCGGGACACTCAGCTCTGTCTGTTTGTCCTGCAGCATCTTGCCACCCTTGATCAGGTGGAAGTAGCCCACCACCTTCCTGCATTTCAAAATGAGCTGGCCGGTTGTCACCAGCAGCCCTGTCCCTCTCCAAGGCTTCCCTGACTATGAGGTGGAACTTGCTTGCCACACAGCGGATGCCAACAAAGTTGGCATCACGCACCGCCTTCACCATATTGCCCCCATTGTCAGTGACCATGAATGAACCTGCGGGTGAGCTTGGTCTGCCCAAAGACCCACCCCTGCACCATGTGGTTCATGGCCACCATGATCTCCCTTGCTGTGTGGGACTCATCCATCACCTCCGCTTGAAGGAGAGTCCACTGATGCCCTGACTGATTGCACCAGTGCCCTGTGAAGGGGAGGTAGGTATGATCTCCACTCCAGCTGCTCCAGATATCTGAGGTGAAGTGCAGGGCTACCTGCAGCTCTGTTTTCCACAGCTCCTCCCTCAAGTACTCGCTGCATGCCTCATACAGTAAGGGCACCACTGTCCTGCTAAAGGTGGTGTATGCAGGCACTTGGTAGGATGAGGCCACGAGCACCATGAGCTGCCTAAACTCTGGACACTGAAATAAGGAGAGGGACTGACCAGCAAGAGCAAGCATTTCCCCAGTGCTCTGCGTGATCTCACTCACCTTGGGAATTCGCCCGCCTTTGTCCCTGCCTTTCCCCACTGTTCCAGGGTGGCCTGCCTCTGCTTCTAGGGGATGGGGGCTTTGGAGCGAGAGGGGGACTTCTTTTTTGGACATGCTCCCTCTGGTGCCAGGCTGAGGAGGAGCAAGGGCAAGGGGCTGTTGTCTCCTGAGATGCATCAGCGTCCCCATGGTGCTGAAGTGCTTCACATCCTTGCCCCAGCTGGTCTTACATCAGCAGTGCAGGCAGATAGCATATGTAGGATCATCTGCCATCTCAAAATGATCCCAAACCACACTACCCCCTTGCTTCTGAGGTGCAGGTGCGAATCCTGCCTGATCCCTCTTCTCAGCAGGCACAACAACAGGAGGAGCTGACTCAGCTGAGCCACTTGCCTCCACAACGTCAACCTCCTCTGAACTTCCTTCCAGGGAAGGATACCTGGCTCTAAGGGAACTTGGAGGGGAATGATGCACAAACTCAGATTCCTCCTCAGTCTCCAGAATTTCTTTTGCTGGGGCACTCAGTTCCCCTGCTTCCAGATCCAGCTCCTCCTCCTGCACTGGAAGGCTCAGGATGGGAACTGAAATGGGGGTGGAGGAGACTGTCATGATGGTGGTGCTGGGGGTTATTATTATGTCTGGTGTTATTGGAGGGGGTGCAGATGCAGGCACTGGTGCCACCTGCTTGCTGCCACTAGCACCAGAAGCCTCATGCCTGCTAGTGCTAGGAAAGAGGGTGAGTTTGCGGGAGGGGGAACTTACAGCTCTCCCTCTGCCCCCTCTGGCTTCCCTGCCAGAAGACCTGGCACCTGCCTTACCAGCACACTTCATATTTCATGTGCTGGAAAAAAATTTGTCTGTGTGAGTGTGTATGTAATGTATGTGTAGTGCTTTCATGAAGAGCACAGTGATGAGAGACTGCCAGGCAAAACACTGCCTTCTTTTTGTTTGGGGGGAAAAAATAAGAAGAACCAATAACAGGATTTTGGGGGAAGAAAGAGTTGCAAGGGATAACAATAGGGAGGATAGGTAGGGGTAAATAGGAAAGGATTGGCTACAACTTGGTAGGAAGGCACTACCAAGCTGCAAGCTTACAGCTGCTGGTCTCTGCTGCTGCTGCTGCTGCTGCTGCTACACAGACATAGATGCAGCTGCAAAATGACAGAAAGCAATTCACAAACAGCCTTTTATGGTGCTTGTCTGCCTCTCCCCCAGAGCATTGGGATTGGAAGGGACCTCAGGGACAGGTCATTGTCACTGGCCAGCTACAGATGTCAATATCAGAGCAGTCCTTTCCCCCCCTCCTCCCCCTCCCTCTTCTTAGTTTCTCTTTCCCTGCAAGCCTGCCTCCAAAACAGTCTGAAACATTTCCAAAACATTTTGGATGGATCTGTTTAGTTTTGGAGCTGTTTCAGAGCCTTGTTTCGCTTTGGATTTGGTGTTTCGGCTCCTGAAACGTCCGAATCCGAAACTAAATGAAATGGCTGCCAGAATTTCACACAGCCCTACTGCATATCCCACATAGCTGGGAAGCACTTCCTTGCTCCATGCTTGCAGATGCACATCTCAAGTTGGGGCCAAGTACCCGGGGTAGATGTACCACAGGATAGGGCCCCTGAAGCCCTGGGGCTGCTGGAGAGTGTGGGCTGCCTGCACTCTCACATCATCAATGCACAGACATCTGATTCAGAAAGGCAGCACAAATTATTACTAGGAATCATCATGCCACCCTTTCTGGGCATTTAAGGTGTGACAAAGGACAGGGACATCATCTGTTTGCTTGGGTTTTTGCCACCATAAAAAATTTCATGACAGCACAAAGGCAACATCTGTTTGGCAGCAATTTCATGGCAGCACAAGGGCAACATCATGATGCCCACACCCATCATGGGAAAAAGTCATTTTGTTTTCATGATCATTGCAGCTTCTACAGGTAAAAGCCAAAATAAACATTCACAAAATTTATATAATTGAACACATTGATTTCATGTTTAGGACTGCAGGCATTCCCATGATTGGAGTTAGAGGCAGCTGCTAAATTCCCTTACATGTTGGGGATTTTTTTTTTGTTAAGCATTGCAGACATGTAAATACAACAGAATTACTTGGACTGGTATGCCATCACTACTGCTTCAAGTATAATGTAGCCAAGTTCTGGAGAATACCTTGAAGAAAAATGAAACCTATTTTGATGGGTTATGTTTTGTAGGTGTAATTTGATTTTTCAAGTGCAGTTTTCTTTCTCTTGTACATCTTTTGGGCTCTATTCTATTTTGTCCTTGTGCAACACATGTAGCTTGGAATTTCTATTTGTAGCATGCAGTGGGGGAAAATGCCTCTATTGCAGAGTCCTTTCAATCCTGTTCTCTTTCATGCAGTTAGACTTCAGTGGGACTCACTAGTGTACATGCTGTGTGAAGGACGGGTTGCATGATAAACTAGCCTCATTGTGGAGCACATTTCAAGAAACGGGCTATGTGGCATGTGAAAGTTGACAGTGAAAAATAAATTAATAGATTAGATTCATAGATTGTTAAAGGCTGGAAGGGACCTTGTAGATCATCGGATCCACTAGGCAGGAAATGATAACTGGGGTCAAGTGACCCCAGTGAGGTGACTGTCCAGTCTCCTTTTGAAGATTTCCAGGGTAGGTGACGGCACCACCACTGGAGGGAGTTTATTCCACAGTCTGGACACCCTAACTGTGAAGGAGTTTTTCCTGGAATTGAGCCTGAAGCGGCCTTCCAGGAGTTTGTATTCATTGCACCTGGTCTTCCCCAAGGGTGCCCTATAAGGGAACCTTCCCCAGGGGTCCCCTTTTATTTGCTGTATAAAAATAACATAGAGAAACTGGTTCAAAACAAAATGTATTTTCACCTTGATAGGCTCTTTTTTTTTTAACGTGTAAAATGTGTTTTCTGTAAGGCAGCTGTGAAGATTGCTTCATTATATTACATATTCAATTTGAGATCCTTGGCTGAAAGGTGTAATAGAAATACAAAGTCATAGCAATGAGTATATGCTCTTCTCTTTAAACTTGCTTTAAATACCTGGGGATCTGATTGGCCTGCTTCTCATTTGGACAAGTTTTATTCAACTTTCATAGAGTCTCTCTTGATGTATACCAGCAGGAATAGAGAAAGAGGTCTAACTAGTTTTGAATTTAATGACAAATCTCCCCTTGACCTCACTGGGGCCAGGATTTCCCCATTATGTTTGTTGCTTCCAAGCAGCTTTAACTTATAAGATCTTTGGCCAGTGGTACATGATAAGCAGCTCACCCTTGTTCTCACCTGCCTCAGATGTTTGTTGGATAACAAAACCTATTAGTGACAAAGCTTGTCTTAAGAAGGTTATTGTAAGTTTTGACTGCCATTCTTTGCTCTTTGTAGCCATCAGCATAGAGTGGGGACACCCTGATCTATAATACGCATTGTTTGATGGTAGTATGTTTTTAAAAGTAGATCAAAGTTAGGGTCCTTTTTATGTTTCCTAATGAAAAGATATGACAGGTCACAAGGCAGGGTAAAACAGAAGATAACAAAACCTAAACAAACCAGGAAATTGCTTTAAAGAAAAGAAGCCAGGAGCATTATTATCCTAACAAAAGAGGAAATAGCATATACACATGAAACCCTGAAATTATGTTAAATACACAAACGTGTACTTAATGCTATCTTGATAACTCTTCAATTCTTCCATGCATGCCCTCATTCAAGCATGTCTCTAGGTATGCTGATTGATTTAGCTCTTTGCCTTTCTTACAGATCTCCCATAGCAGATCTCCTATCCTATTTTCAGAAAAACAGTTTCAGTCCACAACCTCCAAAATCATTGATGACCTTATCTGAGCTGTGAGTCTATCTTGCTCCAGCTGGCCTCTCCCTGAAAGTTTTGCTCAAAGTGAAACCTCAAAACAATGTGCTGTAAAGTGACCTGGACAAATTCATAATCTTCTCCTTCAGCGCTAGAGAACTTTATTTCATCATGTATATACTTGTGGTCCCTAAATGTTCTAGAAAATAACCTGGCTTTTGGAAGAGAGTGGATATTTTACCCAAGTCGGGTAACCCTGATGTGCGTGCGTGCGTGTGTGCGCGCGCGTGGGCGCACGCACGCACGCATGTGATCTGTTTCAAATCGTAAATAGCCTTTGGCGTAGATGTTACTCTTCTGGGGAGGGAAATACCCAGATTATTCAGTAAAACCGGTTGTGTATATGCATGAACTCAACACTCAAAGTGTGCTGTTTTTTAGCAGGCAAAGACTGAGTGGCAAAGTCTGTAAGGTTTGCCTAAATTGCTGAAATGACATTTTTTGTGGGGCAACTAGAGAGGGGAAAGACCATTATCCCCCGACACTTGTAGAACAACAATTAGGTGGGATTACAGAAAACCAGCTGCTGCTTTCATTCTTTGTTTTCAGTTTGAGTTGCGCTAGTTCATCAAAGAAGAGGCAACTATATTGATGGGACCATGCCATCATGTCCTACTTCACAATGTCCTATTTTGTTTGTCAACACAGGCTCTTATCAAACTCATGTCCTAGTCAGTGACAAAACACTCAGTGATTTCAGCAGGAGCAGATCTGGTCCCTAGAGATGATGCTGAGTGTTGAGTATATAGGTAGGAAGGCCTCAGTGTGCCCACCCATGTGAGAGATATTATATATGCAAGTGTGTGTTAGTTATGTTGTCCTTCATTTTGCAGAAAGATAATTAAAGTGAAAGGATGTAATGCATGTAATATGGTCAAGCTGGCAATTGTCTCTGAGGGGAAAAATAAATGAATAAGATAATGAGGGGTTAGGGATGTGTATGAAATACATGGAATATGTGAATGTTAATCATTGTCAAGAACCAATTAAATAAATATTCATGTAATATAAATGGTATGAATTGATGGGTTAAGGAGTTGAAGAGGAAAGACAGTATCTTAAATAACATAATGTACTTCTAAATTGTAGGAAGAGCTAATAGGTATTGGTTATAATAAGTGGTTGTTGAGAGGCAGCTGACTCTCTCTAGTAAGAAGAGGAATAATATTAATTTGTACTGATTTATATGCCTAAATTTTGATCATTTAAAATATTTATTTCCAGTATCAAAACTTCTTTCAAATGTCAGACAAGCCAAAGTCAAAAAGCTTCTGTTATATGTGTATGTATTCATAAATACATGAAAACAGGTTTGATTTAAGTTCTGAGAAATTAGCTCCCTTTTTTCTACCAAACAAGAAATTTTTGAGCCCAGGAGTGGAGGAATTAATTTCTATTACTAGGAATCATCAAGCCACCCTTTCTGGGCATCATTTCACATGATGGGTGTGGGCATCATGATGTTGCCCTTGTGCTGCCATGAAATTGCTGCCAAACAGATGTTGCCTTTGTGCTGTCATGAAATTTTTTATGGTGGCAAAAACCCAAGAGCCCAGGAGTGTGTACCTGGAAATTCACCATTGCTTTCCTTTCCTTGGAAGCTGGAGCATTAGAATGTTTCTTCTTGGGAAGGTGACTAGAGAATTGCTATTGCAGAATAATTGTTATGCAATTGACTTGCCATGTGGGGCATGGCTGTTCACATAGAGAACAAGTGAAGAATAGCTATTGTTCTTTCAAAATTAACTCTTGCTTATTTTGTAAGAAGTTTCCCTTGTAGATAAGCTCTTACGAGCACTGTGAAACAGTATGCATAGCCAAACCCTCTCTAGGGTGCCTTTTCATAGTGGCAATATATATGATTATGCTATCAACATGTGCTTCTACTCTGACAGTGGACTGTGGAGAAATTCCTGGGCATAGTCTGATTTGTTGATTACTGACAAATACATTTGCAGCTTTTGGCTTCTATTAATTCTGATGTTCTCAACACAGCTAAACATACTAAACAATGTCTTTGTAGTTGCAGTATTGGCAAACTTTCTTGTAGTTTTCAGGTGTAGTAACAAAATATCCTTCAGTGTCACTCATCCAAGATCTCCCTCTTTGATTCCCTTTCTCCTTCAAATCTAGTGGCAATTACTAGAGAAGTATGACCCTCCATTACATCTAAGCCCCCCCTGTTCCATATTCCATTGGGTTTGCTGTGATGGGAGTACAGGATTCCTTTTTTCTACACACCTCTTCATGTAAAGGCTTATGGTATGTTCCTTGCGGTTTTCTAACTTTAACTTTTTAAAATTATGGATTCAGATAATTTTCAGGATGACGGTAATTGTCCTGGCTGGACTGGCAAAATGTTGTTATGTGTATAATCATGCCCTTCATTTAAGATTGCTATTAAGAAACAATTTAGATCCTTTATGAAATAAGAGGTCTTCAAACAGACACAGAGGCACATGTAAGGCCACTCAATAATTTAAATTATATTAGTGGAGGGGCTTCACTGGGAACTGTTTTGCATGGGATAAGGAGACTTCTGTCCTTCAGCCACATAGGGTATGTCTATACACCACAATGCAGTACCATGCAGAGATACAGAGCATAGCTTTGAATACCCTAGTCCACATACTAGAAACAGACTGGCTACATAAATGCCCTGAGTATCAGGGCACATTAGTTCAAGCAAAGTGCCATGCTACTGTAATTATACTTCTTCCAATCCCCAAAACAGTATGCAGAATTAACCCTGCTTGTCTCTCCATAACATGAGATTGTACTGTGGAGACATACCATTAGTGAACAGAACCTAGGTTCTGCACTAAAGACAGTTGCTCTCCAGCACGTTTCTAAGTCAAAGATGTGTTATTTCCATGCTCTGGGCCTAATCTCTGGAGCATTTTTTTTCATTTTAAATTCTTTGGATTTGGAGGCAGAGTAGTCATAGTTTTTTTCCCTGTAATTAAGTCATCACATCCACTCTTTAAAACAGGAGTCTTTTACTTAAATGCAAAGTAAGATTTAAGTATAGCTCCAAGCTCTGGCTAAATTTGTAATGAAAAGAATCTTGGAATTATAATGTTAAATTAATTGGGCCCTGGTTTACATTGTCATTGCCAGTGCCCTGGGCAGAGCCAGTTCAAGCTTCCTTTGGATTGCCCGATTAATCTGCCTCAATGCTGACTTTGAGTGACACGTTTTGGGATACTGTATATTTTTTAAGTGCCACCAGTCTTTATCAGTCTAGCTATGTAATGTGGGGTTAGGGAGCATGGAAAGGCTATTGAGGGAGTCCAGTATATTTTCCTTTCAGAAAAATGTGCTCACATGCAGATAGCAAATAACACAGAGCAATTTGTTCTTAGGATGAAGAAACAGACCAACAAAAGAGTTCAGAAAATACTTTAAGCAATAATATATAGACTTCATTAGTAGAAATAACTATAAATAAATCAAGAATTGTAACAATGAGGTTATCCAGAGAAACCATAATGAACTATAAATATGATTCATTGTACTTACAAAGAATTGTTTCTTATCCGTTTTCAGCGGTATTTTCCTAGAGAGTGGCTGTTCTGGGAATGAAGACTAACTAGGTTGTCAAGCCTGTGTGGGGAAATATTCCTAAAAATATTTTCAAATTGTGTCAAACAAAGATGTTTTGATTGGACAAAGTTGACTCAGTTCTGTAAGCCATCCTCCTGTGAGCACTGATTCACAAGTAGTCTCTTTAGCTTCTGTGCATGAAAGGAATTACTCATAGGATTGTAGAATTAGATTGTAGACATTTTAAATGTCATTAAAGTACATTAATCATACCAATTAGATAAGGTGGGTGAATTCAATTCCACCCATTTAAAAGAGTGATGAATTTTCTGGCTTAAATGTTAAGAGAAAATAATCCTTGTATCCTTAATCCCCATACCTGTTCACTTTCTCCAAAGATACATGGTTGATCTTGAGTGGTTTGCTGTTAGTCCTCTTTGTCCAACGTAGGTACATTCTTCTTCCAAAATAATTTCATTGGAACACTTCTTAACAAAGGTCTAAATCTTGCTTATTTTACATTTATTTTAACCTGTGTAGAGTCCCACTGATATCAGTTGTAGCACAAGCAGGATTTAGCATTTCTGGATACATATTTTGGATATGTATATAATCTTAACTACCTATTCAAATTAAGATCTACTACTTAGCAGAGATTTGTTTTCCCATGTCTCTCCCCCAGATATTAGGGATGCTTGAGTTTGCCTTTCTGTGGAATTTATCCTATAGGCAGATGTTCAACTGAATTTGAAAGACTTTTCTTGTGAGATGATAAGTTCATCATGGGGGCACAGAAGGGAATTGGTGAAGTTTTATTCACCAAGGCGCCCCCGGGGCTTACAAGAAATAATGGCCACAAGCTAGCAGAGAGCAGATTTAGACTGGACATTAGGAAGAACTTCTTCACAGTTAGAGTGGCCAAGGTCTGGAACAGGCTCCCAAGGAAGGTGGTGCTCTCCCCTACCCTGGGGGTCTTCAAGAAGAGGTTAGATGAGCATCTAGCTGGGGTCATCTAGACCCAGCACTCCTTTCTGCCAATGCAGGGGGTTGGACTCGATGATCTATTGAGGTCCCTTCCGACCCTAACATCTATGAATCTATGAATCTATGAGTGCTTCCAGCACAATGACACATGTTTTTATACATTAGTGATTTGAATGGGTCCCAAGTCTGATCACGACCTACATGAGATGCTTAGTATTTTGCAAGGTTGTGCTTAAAATGTTTTTTAAAATAAGGTTAACTGTGGCAGGGGAGGGAGTGTGATTTTTCTATGAAATATATCAATGATGGTCCCTTTGCAGGTTGGCAGTAAATATTGGACCTGGCGCTACGCATCTGAATGCATCCTAATGCAAAACACAGAGTGCAGTTTGTGGGTTTTAGAGACATGTCTAAGAATATGCAAATTTCTGTGAAGCAAAGACTCATCATAAAAAGGCAATACAAGCACTAATGAAAAGTCCTGCAGTTAAGAGAGTTCCCCAAGTAAAATACTATCTTTTAAAAATTGTAAATAGTTTTCAATTTTATTATTGACTATATTCATCTAACCAAGGTGGCTGTTTCTATCTCTACTCATGCTCAGAAGAAAGTAGTATGTCAAGCTATGTGTCTAAATCCTCTGGACTCCTAAATCCCCTAAAAATGCTTTTGAAAACCCCAACTTCGTATTTTTTTGTTTTGGACTTGATGAATCAGTTGGAAGAGCCTTTGGTCAGCTTTCAACTCAACCAGGGCCTAATTCTCATTTAGCCTAAAAGTTCTTTACACCTCTGACAGGGAAAGGGGTAGGCCTGTGCAAATAGGGAAGTATTCAATTCGGATTCGTCCAACTCAAAGGACAGTGATTTGATTTGGAGATTTAGATCACTGTCCTAAATCAATTTGGCTGAATCAGCTTCAGAAGATTTAGTGCTGATTTGGAGAGATTCAGTGATTTGGATTGGCTGGGGAGATGCAGGCATAGCCGGGCACCTACAGGTTTTCCTGCAGCTCCTCTAGCTGTGCCTTCCTCTCCCCAGGTGGGGGGAGCCACAGGAGAAGCCCCCATGGCTGTCCTGCCCAGCACCAGGCTGGTCCTGGCACTTTAAAAAAAAAAGCAAAAAAAAAAAAAAAAAAGCCCTATACTCACTGGCTGCCGCAGCGGCAATTGGGGCCTCTGAGCACTCGTGGCAGAGCCCCCCTGTGCAGCCCCTACTCCCCGAACATCCCCCCACCCGGCCCCGCCCCTGATGGCCCCCCTGCCTGGCCCCAGCAATCCATGAATAAAGAAAAAAACCCCAAACTTGCACCCACTGGCTGTAGCAGGGGCTGTGGGGGCTCTGGGGCCATGTGGCAGAGCGTCCCACACAGCCCCCACTCCCTGATCTCCTCCCCAGCTAGCCCTGTCCCTGGATGCCCCACCTGGCCCCAGCATCCTGGCAATGAAAAAAAAAAGCCCTGCACTCACTGGCAGCAGCACCAGTGATTGGGGCTCCTGGGGTGCTCGTAGCAGAGCTCCCCCATGCAGCATGGGGCAGTGGGGGGCAACAGGGATCACCTCCCCGACTGGCACCCATGTGGCAGCTGCCCCATGGCGCGGGTGCAGCATGCTCAGCAGGGTGCTGCACACTATCTGGGAGCTGGGGCTGCTTGGGTTGAGCTTTGCCAGGCTCCAGCTGACATGTGGAGCCACCCCAGCTCCCAGACAGTGTGCAGTGCCCTGCCAAGCCATGCTGTACCCGCGCCATAAGGCAGCTGCTGCACAGGTGCAAGGCTGGGGGGGGCCATCCCCACTGCTCCCCACTGCCCCGTAATGTGTGGGGGGGCTCCCTCAAAGGCCCCAATCTCTGCTGCCAGAGCCAGTGAGTTTAGGACTTTTTCTTCTTTTTTTTTTTTTAAAGTGCCAGAGTCTGGGGCCTGGCAGGGGATGGGACCAGGCAGGGCAGCCAGGGGGCTTCTCCTGTGGCTCCCCTGGCTGTGCCTGCCTCTGCCCCAGTGTGGGGAGCAGCAGGGGCTGTGCCCTGCAGCTGCTTGCCCCCTTCTGACTGGAGTGAGTGGAGCCCCTGCTCCCAGCGCTGCCACACTCACATCCTGCAACCTATCGCCCCCCTGCCCAAGTAAGCTTGTCCCTCGCCCCACAGCCCCAACAGATTTACCAGCTGATGGCAGCTTCCTATTTAGTCTATGGCTGAATCTCCAAATCAGCTGAATCTTTTCCAAAGCTTTTCTGAATTGATTTGGATGCTTCAAATTGATTTGGAGCTTTTACTTGGTCTCCTGATTCGATTCGGATTTGGAGATTTGGTCCCTGAATCAGGCTGAATCTCCTCTGAATTGAACAGCTCCCAAAGCTTTGCACAGCCCTAGAAAGGGGCCCTAATGGAAGTATAAATACAATGCCATGATTATAGCATAAGAATTCCTGTGAATAGCTGATATTCCATGAGGGCAAGCCATTACCTTTACTACATTAGAGGCATGTTTCTAAACATTTGGTATGTTTTGTGGGTTGGTTGCCTAGTAAATGGTTGGCCATTTACTGAGAAAGGTCTTGTAATTAAACAGAAACTGAAGAGCTTGGGCTTGTTTAACTTCTGCCCAATGTTGCTGGGGACTCAGGTGATAGCAAACTATAATTGTTGTGCTTTCTTCAGTTAGGTAACTGGATTTTTTATGTGCCCACCCACTTTAATCCAATAAAGCCCCAGAACCTCATACAACCATAACAAAGCCTTCCAGCTTCTGAGTAAAAGCCACAAGAAATGATGAACACCTCTCCTTACAGTTCTTCAGGATGCTTTCTGAGATAGGACATTTCACTTGTAGGCTTCCCAGACCATAGCCATTTTAAGAATATGGCTCTAATCACCTGAGATTTTGAAAAATGGCAACTAATTCTGAGTGCCTCCATTTTTGTGTAAGGTACCTATAAAAAAGGGGAGCTTATTTTTTTCAGAGGGCACGTGTTCAGCTCTTTCCAAAAAACAGTTCCATAAATGGGTCTCAATTTAAGCACCAAAAAGAGGCATGAAACATTTCCAGTCAGTTCTGGAAATCTTGGCCATTGTCCTTAAGCATCTCCATATTGTCAGAAGTATTTTCTTCATTCAAGCAAACTCTTCAGATGCCTTAGTTTAGTGAGCCATTTGGCTGAATGTGTCTTGTGCTAGCTAAGAAAAAATAATTCAGAATAAAGCCCTATCAAGGTTTGGGGGTTAACAAGTTTACATTTTTAATCAATTGGCAAAAACGAAACAAAACAAAAAAACCCCAACCTGTTAATGTCTTGAGACCTAACTTTAATCATAGAACTGACAAAATTTTTTTTTTTATCATTCTTTGTTAAATCTACAATTTGACAAATAGCACTTAACCATCTGCACTGGTGGTTGAACTGTGCTTAAATTAATCACTGAAATATATCCTCAGTTTGAAGAATCATCTCTGCTCAGCATGGTACTTAAGTACATGCTTAACTTTCTGCATATCCATAAGAACTTTTTAAAACTTTATTCTTATTCTTTCCATCAATCCTACCCAGGTTATAGGCTAAATGGTATGACTGAATGGTGGGGACATTTAATTAATCCACCATTATGCTCTAAAAGTTTGATGAATGAAGGTGCTAATAAAACATATTTTATAAAATCTGCTAGCTATTTTCTGTATTGTGTGAAATGCTTCTTGTTTCTACCTTTTTAATAACAGAGTGGATTAGGGTCAGTATTGCCTGTTAGTTGTCTAGCTAACATTTTCCTGCTTTATTAGCTGAGTGATAGAGGTTTTTGTTTGTTTTTTTTTTACCAATAGCTTTGTCTCAAGTAATTTCTCATGAAAGTCCCACCTGATTTCAGCTATATTAAAGCAAGTTGGATGTCACTGCTCCTGCCCTGTTTTTTAGTTTATTAATTTCCATTTAATATATTTTTCATAGTAATTGGGTAATAATCTTTCCCAGGTTGGTCCTTCTTTCTCCCAGCAGCAGCAGAAATGCACTGGGAGAAAGGATGCTCAGGAGTAGATTGATTGGAAATATGGGAAGCGCTGTGCTCTGCCTGATGAAGGGATTTTTACTTCTTATTCCAGTTGCAAAATGATTGACATATATGCCAAGGAAGCAGCAATTTCTGCAGAAAGTTACCTTAGGGATGAGCACCTGGATCACTGAACTATTTTTAAGAATAAAAGCAAACTCATATAATTTAATTTGGATCCTCTAACCATTGTATACCACATAATTCAAATTCCAAATATTTTTAATTGCCTGCTTATAATAGCTTTCAAGTACAGATATCTGTAGAAATCTCTCCATCCTTTTTTGGATTAAATGTATTATCAAGGTCTCCTGCTTTTCAATACATGCATCCTCTCTGGGTGTTTTTTCCTAATGGTGAAAAATATTTGGGATGTGTTTTCAAGGCCACATATGGCACTACGTACCCAATTCCTGTTGATTTATATGTATTCCACTGACTTTCAATGGGAGCTAGCTACATTGCTGCCAATTTTGCTTTAGAAAATCTCTCTCTTAAATTTGGAGTTAGCAAAACTGATCCCTTATATCTGCAGATTTCCTATTTCTACCTGGAGCATTTCAATAGCACTCAGTCAATCTGCTTGTAAAACCTAAAGGAAAAGATCAAGTGTCTGCCTTTCGTGGATCCATAACTAAAAGTAAAGAAAAGCTTGTATTATACTGAAAGGTCCGTTGTGCAGACACTGTTTGAGCAATTGTATGAGCTTAGGCTTAAGAGAGACATTTGATAGTGTTCTGAAATTCAAGGGAAAACGCTGATCTACTGTAGCTCAACACACCATAATTAGGTTCTTACAACCAAAATGGTGACTGAGAATGTTTTTCAGCAGTCACACTAGTATTTTGCAGACTGTTATCATATGCTCAACTGATGGATGAAGTTGTAAATTAGCTCAAGTGGAATCTTTGTCCTCTAGAACTACAACAGTAGAGAATTAAAATTAGCAGAGTTTGCAGCAAGTTTTAACCTTTTATTAAAATGGAACTTTTCCTCTACATATTTCTGTTGAGCAAAAAACCTACTTTTGCTGAATAGTTGTAATTTTTTCTTAATAATTTGCATATAATAAATCTCAACAGAGTCATGGAAGTTATGGAGCTTGTTGTAGAAGTGCGTTAGCAGCACCACTTTACAAAAGTTCACATTAAATTATGTGTTAGAATATGTTTTGTCAGGCTTAGAGATGCAAAGTTGAAACATAAAAACAAAAATAGAGTATGAATGGAGTATAACATGTTTGAATTTCCCCTTCATATTTTTTCTCCACAGGGAGAGAAATTACTTGCCAGACTGAATAGCTGTTCCACTAAAGTCATCTAAAAACATGCATAAAGATACCAGGATATTTGGTGAAATTTGGTGTTTCCATTTTTTTTTACGTTCTAAAGTATTTTTCTTATTGTCTTAATCTAGTAATTCTTCAAAGAAAATTTAAATCAAAGCAAACCATTTTTCCTAAGGAGTTCTTGTACTGTGCACATATTTTTTTATCTTGCACTACATATGCAAATACCTAACTTTATGAACATGAATACTCTTACAAAGTCAGTGCTACTATTCATATGTATAAACATAATCTCTTATATTGAACTTGACAAGATAGAATCCCCCAGGAATGTTAAAAATGCATGAATGACTTATGTTTAAAAAATAAGAACAAGAGCACACACAAAGCCACAACAAATGTCTAAAAATTCATATTAATACATGTACAAAGTCATCACTGGTAGTATGGAGGTAAGTGCACAAAATCAGCACAATGTTATCCATGCTATCAGAACATGCTCACAGCCTCAGTTGTGCATTCATTTGTATATGTGAGCAATGTGAGTAGTTCTACTGAATTATTACACACATTTACAGTATTGAGACCAACAATGGTACCAGTGCTTTAAAAGGACATATCTTGGTTCCCGTAAATACAGCATCAGAATGTCAAAAATACATAATAAAATCCCTTAAGAGAAATTTCTGAACATGGAACAGACACTTAAGATATGCTCTGCTAGGAGTGGGGTGAAATTACAGAAGGATTTATGGAAAATATTAATTGGACTATGTCATCATGTGTGTTATGCCTACTGTTCTTACTACCTTGTTATTGGCATGTGAATATTTGCTAACCCAGTTTAAGAAATACTGATGCTATGATCTCACCTCAGGATTATTCTGCAGCAGATTTTTATTGGTGTTTGTTAACTGCTTAAGTGGAATCAGATCTTCTTTAATCTATTTTTAAAGAATTTCTGTATTTAACTTGACCTATTTGAAACCCATAAAGACACATAAGAAGGTAGCCCAAGAAGTTGATATCAGAGGGTAGGTAACTAGGGAGTGCTTGGGTTCTATGACTGAGTGTTTGTATGGACCAATAGTTAGACAAAAATGTTATTTTCTGACAAATCCTGAATATTTTTCTTTCTTGCATAAAGCTCTAGAAAGAAACCAGCATTTATGCATGTTTATTTTGCATAAAAACAACATCTTACTCTAGCATTGAAAGATCAATGGTATTGCCAAGGACCATTCCATTCACATGAAGATAAATAAAATGTTAACATTTAAAAAAATACATGTAAATATGCAAACAACCAGTATCCAGATTTTAAAATTCCACACCAGTGTTCCATATCCATAGATTAATTTAAATAATAATTAAATGTTGCCCTTACCTTTTAACGTACAGAATTTGACTATTTTTCTGGGTAGTTAGCTTCCAGATGCTGATAATTCTAAAAACATACATACATGCATCCATACACACACTTTCTGTCTTTTGATTTTTGTCTTTTTCTCATACATGCTACCCAGAATATGAAACTCAGACAGCTCAGTTCATGTTTCATGTTCAAGTAGGGCTGGAATTTAGCAAAGACAACTTCTGAGAGACTTTTTTAGGAGTGACCCTTTGGGACACATAATTCTTAGTCAGCCCATGTCATTATTATCATTTGCCTCACTGGTGACTGATTTACTGTTCTCTTTCTTACTAATCCCTTTTGTGAGGAAAATTTAAACATAGTTTTTATGGATGGGGAGGAGGAAACCAACCCCACGGAAACCCATTTCCTCCCCTTTCTGTTACCCCTTCTCTTTTTTTCTTTCGTGTAATTACTATGTAGGAAGAGTATATTGCAAAATGTTGGGTGAAGTGACTCATATCCTGGGTTCGCCAGGCACACCTCATCTTTGTATTTTTTTACACCCACAACTAAATACAATCTTATTAAGAATGATAAATTATATGACGGGTTTCAAACCTGCCATTTGAGAAACAGAGATGTTTCATGTTAATGTGTAAATAGGTCAGGGTTAAAAAAAGACAACAACAAAACCCATATTACTTATCTGGAAATTCTCACTAGCTCTGTGCTCATTTTGAGCAGCTTAGATGAAATTGTTGCTCCTGCCTTTTCAGAGAGAGAAATCAAACAAGCTCCACAGACTTCTTATCAGTCTGTCTAGGTTTGTATACTAAGCCCACCTACCCAGAATCTGATCACTTTGAAGATTATAGCAGTAGATAACAGAAGCTCTTTTGTATTCTGCAAAGGTTCTAGATCTTTTCATATGTTTATAACATTTCAAGGTTCTAATTTGTCATGCTGTAAAGGAATTTTTGTTACTCTAAATTAGCAAAAGCTGCATTTTCATAATGAAATATCTTAACTTTGGGAAAAATCCATATATTTTATATTTCATTCCTGTTAAGAGAGAAATTGTTATGGGTTTCATTAAAACTGAAATGCTACTTTGCTGTTGTAAAGGCTGCATAGCCCCTTCTGAATAAAGATCAGCTCTTCCAAAGTGCCTAAAATCCATATGCTTAATCAGATTGCCCTGAAACTTGGTGTACTTCATAAATTGCCAGGTTAGGAACAGTCCTTCAAAACTGGAGTAATTTGAGAGCAGACTTCCCCTCCCAAACCCCTAACAGCTTTTTTTTCTTAAGGCAGGCAGATTCTATCACTTTTTAAAATTATTATTATTTGTTTTAGTCATATCTTTTGCACATTTTTTCCATGTCTATGGAAGTTCTTGTCCTTCCTTAACATCAAATCTTCTTTCAGGCTCTAGGACAAATGCCCTCCTATGTATGACGAAATGAACACTTTGAAGTATTAAAAAATAACAAAATGAAGTTAGCACCGTTCCTGCTTGCCTGGTGTCAAACTTTCACAAATCCAGCACACAGTAACCACTGTACTGCTGAAACAACCTTCAGTCAATTATACATCATACATGTTTGGCTAAAAATAAATCAGATAATGGAAACTTCTTCCTGTCACTCATATTTCTTTTTTAATTTCAGGCATCATAAACATTCTTTGCTTATTCCTAAGGTTTGTCTGCATCATTCCCTGTTATTTTCCTTGAGGAGCTGATAACCTAGACATTGGCTACTAAGCTGACCTAATTCTCATGTGTTGAGGACTAGACTTTATTTAATCAATTTTTTTCAACATAGTCTTTTGAAATATAAAAGAAAATAAGCATGAAACCTTCAGGCATTACTATACTGCTTCCTCCTCCCAGCCAGGTTCACTTGTTGCCATAATAGCTCCACACTTTTAAAATGTCACTTATGAAACCTGACCACAGCTTCTGCCAGAGCATAAACACTTCTAGATAACAATAGAAGCTCAGCTCGTTTTTGTCTACAGACTGTGACTGAAGAGAGGCTAGTACAAGCAGACAGTGTTTTCATTCATACCTTTTACTTTCTCCAGCCACTGTGAAAGCTAACCTGGAGAGAAAAGAGAAGGATTTTTGGAAATGGGGTGATTAGTCTAGTTGTGGGCTTTCTCTTGAATTTGGTATTCAAGGCATGTAGCATAAGCTATGACAATGCTAGGGTTAAAATCTGTTTTAATACACGTCAGCTAATACATTTCAAACCCCTTGTGTAGACAAGCAGTTAGAGCTACCATTTTGTCCAGGTGTCAGTGATTTAAAAAAAAGGTGTTGAATAAGGGAACATTTGTTGTAATTCATTCACACAAGGGAACAAAACTAATGTTGAATATGCAGCTTGAATTCTGTCACGTCCTGGCTTTGCAACCCTCTCATTCCTTTCAGGTACATTTTAGGCACAGACAGAAGTGACAGTTTTTGCCTGATCTGGCCCCTGAAAGTGCTCTACAGCCATGACCAAAGAAATGCATGACTGCAGAGCACTTTAAAAGGGCCCAATCCCACCAAAATCTGAACCCTCATTGCATAAGGGGTCAGATGAAGATGCTGCCAAACAGAGCATCGTCAGTAACTTGTGGCTGTATGCAGAGTTGGGCTGACTGCAGCTCATCCCTGCTCCAGTGCTGTATTCAGAATGGGGGGAGGGGGGAGAGGGAGTAGAGGGAGTTTGGTCTGGGTTTGTTTCAGTTCAGGGTAAGGAGGGGGTTTCCAATCCATCTGCAGGGACAGGGGCTCCAATCCACCTGCCCCTCCCTCCAACACTGGCTGGGGGCCCCCCAGAATGAGCTCCCTCCACTCCCTTTCCCCCACCTTTCTTAAAACAGCACTGGAGCTGGAAGGGAGGAAGGGGGAGAAGAGATATTGCTAAGGGAGACCTGCTTCAGACACGCAGCCAGCAGCTGGATTCTCCAACACCCCGGGACCCAACAGTGAATTTCTGTTGGGTCCAGGGGATTGTTGTTACTCATAGAGCACCCTGCAAATCTCTATGAGTTACAGTGGGGAGCTGCTCTTCTGTTCGTGCCCTTTATATGGACTGATCTAATTCAGGTTCACTTCTGTGTGGCCTCACAGAAATGATGTCTATGTGTTTATCATTTCTCAGCTTGATGGTTTCTTATTACGCTTGCCCCTCTGTCACCAGTTTCTCTCTCATAATCATCTGTTAATGAACAGTAGGAATTTTATCAGCACAAGGGCAGTGTCACACCTCCTCTTTTTTACCTTTTTCTTCCTGTAGGCCAGGGTATAGACACTGCCACCTGAGGGGGACACTGATGACAATGAATCTCAGGAGTCAGATGACCAAGGTAATAAAGTTCTCATGGATTCTTTCCAACAGAGAGTGCTGAATAAGCTGGATGGCTTTGCTCTCATAATATAGTCAGTGATCTGCTGGAGCATGAGGGAGGCAGCTGTGCTATATGAATTATTTCTAACTCTGAGGGGCCTGCTGTGCAATAGTCAGGAAGCTGCTGAAGAAAGAAGAGTTCATACTTAGCTTGAAGATTCATTGCTTTTACTTTTTCCTTTCTCTAGGCAACCCATTATCTTATCTGGAGACAGAATAGAATGAATTTCTGGGATTAGATAAGGAAAGTAGCACTAACACATGAAAGAGAAAGTGTCTTGACTGACATGATATAAAACATTTATGTAGGTAAGTAAACCACGGTAGGGATATTTACTAGCTAGCAAAAGTTAAAATACTCACTCTGTCTGTACTAGGGTTTTCACATGTTAGTTAACATAGTTTAGCAATGTCAGGGCCCTAAGGTTAGGACAGGAACACTTGAGAGAGTTCAATGTCTCCTTGGTTCTTTCTGCAGGAACACTTCTATCAATAAATTAGGGGTCTCAGAACATTTATAAGACGAGAGATCAACATGGGAAATGGAAGATTCATTATTGCATGTGGGGTTTTAATCCAAAAGTTTGAGATCAGGCTGTATGTTCTCAAGTTCTATTTCAAAATGGGCTGTTGCACTTCAGTGGTCTAGACAGTACTGTGAGCACTGCAGCTGGGTAGTTACAGTAGTGTAGTTTTCCTAACATGGGAAAGGCCCCTGATTCAAAACCAAGGCAGGAATAATTGCATATTTATTAATGCTTTATGTTTTAAATGTACCTCAATTTTTGCAGTTCCTTTCTGACCCACATCCTAATAGCTATAAACAATATCTTTACAAATTGCCACATCTGCAAAGGCCATTTGGAGCAAAATCAGAACTGTAAGTCAGCTTCTAAGGTTTGTAAATGGAGTCCAGATTAAGGCACTGACCAAAACAACTGCTGTAGGATGTTTTACTTGGTAAGAGAAAGATGTCTCCATTCTTTTATTTAACTTTTAAATTCCCTGTGTGTTATCCATTCTAATTTGTTCTTGTATATACAGTAAAACAATGTATAGCAACAGAAACTAATCTAGCCACTGGCGGTAATATTTGAACACTCATGGCACACGGGCCAGGTCCCGGAGGACTGGAAAAGGGCCAATGTGGTCCCCATTTTCAAGAAGGGGAGGAAGGAGGACCCGGGCAACTATAGGCCAGTCAGTCTCACCTCCATCCTAGGCAAAGTCTTCGAAAAAATTATCAAGGCTCACATTTGCGAGAGCCTGGCAGGAAAAATTATGCAGAGGGGAAACCAGCACGGGTTCGTAGCAGGTAGATCATGCCTGACTAATCTAGTCTCTTTTTATGACCAGGTTACAAAACGCCTGGATGCAGCAGTAGGGGTTGATGTTGTATACTTAGACTTCAGGAAGACCTTTGATACGGTATCCCACACCATACTGGTAAACAAGTTAAGAGGCTGTGACTTGGATGACTACACAGTCTGGTGGATGGTGAATTGGCTACAGAGTCGCACCCAGAGAGTTGTAGTGGGTGGGTCGGTATCGACCTGGAAGGGTGTGGGCAGTGGGGTCCCGCAGGGCTCGGTCCTTGGACTGATAATCTTCAATATCTTCATCAGTGACTTGGACAAGGGAGTGAAGTGTACTCTGTCCAAGTTTGCAGATGACACAAAACTGTGGGGAGAAGTGGACACGCCGGGGGGCAGGGAATAACTACAAGCAGACCTGGACAGGTTGGACATATGGGCAGAAAACAACAGAATGCAATTCAACAAGGAGAAATGCAAAGTGTTGCACCTAGGGAGGAAAAATGTCCAGCATACCTACTGCCTAGGGAATGACCTGCTTGGTGGAACAGAAGCGGAAAGAGATCTTGGAGTCCTAGTGAACTCCAAGATGAACATGAGTCAGCAGTGTGACGAAGCCATCAGAAAAGCTAATGGCACTTTATCGTGCATCATCAGATGCATGACGAACAGATCCAAGGAGGTGATACTTCCCTTCTATCGGGCGCTGGTCAGACCGCAGTTGGAATACTGCATGCAGTTTTGGGCGCCACACTTCAAGAGGGATGTGGATAACCTGGAGAGGGTCCAGAGAAGGGCCACTTGTATGGTTATGGGCTTGCAGGCCAAGCCCTATGAGGAGAGACTGGGGCACCTGGACCTTTTCAGCCTCCGCAAGAGAAGGTTGAGAGGTGACCTTGTGGCTGCCTATAAGTTCATCACGGGGGCACAGAAGGGAATTGGTGAGGTTTTATTCACCAAGGCGCCCCCGGGGGTTACAAGAAATAATGGCCACAAGCTAGCAGAGAGCAGATTTAGACTAGACATTAGGAAGAACTTCTTCACAGTTAGAGTAGCCAAGGTCTGGAATGGGCTCCCAAGGGAGGTGGTGCTCTCCCCTACCCTGGGGGTCTTCAAGAGGAGGTTAGATAAGCAACTAGCTGGGGTCATCTGAACCCAGCACTCTTTCCTGCCTATGCAGGGGGGCGGACTCGATGATCTATTGAGGTCCCTTCCGACCCTAGCATCTATGAATCTAGATTTCCCTTTGAACAGGACCACATGATTCATGAATGCATATTGCCAAAAAATTTGCTGCTGGTGTGTGTAGAAGGTGGGTGGGTAAAGAAGGCTGTAATACACATTTTTTTTTGCTTTATTTCTTGAGCAAATTGCTCAGTAAATAGTAAATGCATTTCGGTTTTATCAAAGGAAAAGTCATTAATAAAAAAGTCCAGCAAAAGGATGTTTTTGTGAAAGAAGCTGAAATGAAAGAAGACAGAAATTAGTATTTTAGGAGCATGAGAAACATTTTTTTTAATCTAGTTTTAGAGGACAGACCTATTGGGTCAGTCATTCTGCTCATATCACTTGTGGCCAATTTAGCGAGGTGGGTGCATTCTAGATCCTGAGGGACAGCACATATTTTTTGTCATCTGTGTAACAAATATAACATATTTGACTACTCATCCTTTCTCATTTCCAGCATTTCCTTAGGCCCCTCGCAGACATTACACTTAAGATGTGATTAAACAGTTAATCATGTCTTAAGTAGTAACCTGGCTACATACTCAGGCAGTTAATGGTGTGTTAAAACAGGGAATAAGCCATGCAATTATTACATGTTCCCATTGCACCTGAACACGTGACTGGTGTGCTCCCAGCCTCAAGAGTGCCAGTCCACTGACTGATAGTCCCAGCCTCAGAAGTGAACTAACTAATGAACTGCCTGTTCTGGTAAAGAGTCGTTGGTTTTTTTTCCACGTCTGTGAGCAGCCTAAGTGCTCTAAAATACACATGACTATTTGTATTGTTTTTGACATTTGGTATGATCTCCAGAGGGGCAAGGTAGGGCTTAGTAGTCCAAGTTTCAGATCATCTGAATTTGTTTCCCAGGATATATAGCCTCCCCTATGTAGCAAATCTAC
The DNA here is from genome assembly GCF_030867095.1 of Alligator mississippiensis. Taxonomy (NCBI): domain Eukaryota; kingdom Metazoa; phylum Chordata; order Crocodylia; family Alligatoridae; genus Alligator; species Alligator mississippiensis. The sequence goes on along the minus strand of NC_081826.1, from coordinate 175,750,675 downwards.
ATGTTAACTACAACCGCTTAAATGATAAATAACTCTTCCAGAAACGTTTGTGTTACTGTTCTAAGAACCATTATATTAATTGACAGCATTCTTAGGTTAACAGAGAGGTCTGGTTGTCTGCTGGCACATCATATCCTTCCAGAAAATTGAATTCAGCAGAACTCAGACTTCCATAAATGAGCAAATGGAGAGAGAACTTGCACACCCATACTCTTAACATTGTCTTCTTGAATGAATTCCCCCCTCTACTCCCAGAATACACATATTTACACTATGCTTTTGAACTGTACTGAGTAGAAGCTGCCTACACCTGCACTAAAGATAAGCAGCCTTCTCCATAGAAGGAACACTACACCAATGCCTCTTGTCAGCAAAAAGGTACATCTTCTCATTGACGTTTTCTGATTTTCAGAAGTCTGAGTTTTGCTGAGGGGCACAAGGAACCCCCAGACAGTCTTAGCTCTGGGGTATCTTATGTGTTTTTACTGCATATGTGAGTATGGTACCCTATATATACATCTTATGGTTTGTACAAAATGCACAATAGCCATAAATGGGTTATTGTGGTGGGGGTCTGCTATAGACCACAAGACCAGGAGGAAGTGGTGGATGAGGCTTTTTTCAAACAACTAGCAGAAGTTTCCTGATCACGAGCCCTGCTTCTCATGGGGGACTTCAATCACCCTGATATCTCCTGGGAGGGCAATACAGCAGTGCACAGGCAATCCAGGAAGTTTTTGGAGAGTACTGGGGACAACTTCCTGGTACAAGTGCTGGCGCAGCCAGTTAGGGGCCATGTTCTTCTTGACCTGCTGCTCACAAGCAGGGAAGAATTGGTGGGAAATGTAGTAGTACATGGTGACTTGGGCAGCAGTGACCACAAGAAGATTGAGTTCAGGATCCTGAGGAAAGGAAGAATGGAGAGCAGCAGAGTAAGGACCCTGGACCTAAGAAAAGCAGACTTTGACTTGCTATGGGAATTCATGGGAAGGATCCCCTGGGAAGCCAGTCTGAAGGGGAGAACTATAGATGATGCAGAAAAGGCTGAAGTGCGCAATGCCTTTTTGCCTCAGTCTTCAAAGGCAAGTTCAGCTCCCAGACTACTGCACTGGGCAGCACAGTTTGGGGAGAAGGTGAGCAGCCCTCAGTGCTAAAAGAACAGTTTAGGGACTACTTCCTGTAAAAGCTGGATGTGTACAAATCCATGGATCTGGATGGGATGCACCTGAGGGCTGAGGGAGTTGGCTGATATGATTGCAGAGCCATTGGCCATCATCTTTGAAAACTCATGGTGATTAGGAGAGGGCCCAGATAATTGGAAAATGGCAAACATAGTGCCCATATTTAAGGAAGGGGAGAAGAAAGATCCAGGGAACTACAGATTAGTCAGCCTCAGCTTAGTCCCTGGAAAAATCATGGAACAGGTCTTCCAAGAATCTATTTCTAAGCACTTGCAGGAGAAGAAGGTGATTAGGAACAGTCAGCATGCATTCACCATGGGCAAGTCATGCCTGACCAACCTGATTGCATTCTATGACAAAGTGACTGACTCTGTGGATGTGGGGAGACCAGTGGATATGGTGTACCTTGATTTTAGCAAGGCTTTTGATAAGGTCTCCCACAGCATTCTCACAGGCAAGCTAAGGAAGTGTTGGCTGGATGAAAGGACTGTAGAGTGGATAGAAAACTGGCTGGAGCATCAGGCTCAGAGAGTAGTTATCAATGGCTCACTGCATAGTTGGCAGTTGGTATCAAGTGGAGTGCCCCAGGGGTCGGTCCTGGGGCCAGTTTTGTTCAATGTCTTGATCAACGACCTGGAAGATGGCATAGAGTGCACTCTCAGCAAGTCTGCAGATGACACCAAGCTGGAGGGAGTAGTAGATATGCTAGAGGGTAGGGCTAGGATTCAGAGTGACCTAGACAAATTGGAGAATTGGGCCAAAAGGAATCTCATGAGGTTGAACAAGGACAAGTTCAAACAATCCCATGCACTGGTACAGGCTGGGGACTGACTGGCTGGGTAGCAGCTCTGCAGAAAAGGACCTGGGGGTTACAGTGGACAATAAGCTGAATATGAGCCAGCAGTGTGCCCTTGTTGCCAAGAAGATGAATGGCATACTGGGCTGCATTGGTAGGTGTGTAGCCAGTAGGTCAAGGGAAGTGATTTTTCTCCTCTGTTCAGCACTGGTGAGGCCACATCTAGAGTACTGTGATATCCTTTTTTCCCTCTGTGAGACAGAGGGGCCCGTGTGGAAGAAAAAGGGGTGGTAAGGTAGACTTGCCTAGGTGGGCAGGGTGTTGATCTGAGAAGGCTCTGGGGAGAGTTAACTGAGTAGCAGCCTGGGGCCAGGTGGGTGATAAACCCAGGGTTATTTCACTTATCAGCACAAGGGGCCATTTTTGAGAATTGGAGAAAGGTGCTTTTGGGGAAAGGGACAGTGTTTTTTTCTTTGCAGGTACCATAGACAGCTGGAGCAGAGGAAAGCTTCTCTTCCCTATGCAGGCTCTAGCAGAGAGCAGGACTTTCTGAAGCAGCAGGGCCAGCCATGGTTATTGTGTTGCCAGTGTGAAGGAGAGCTGATGTTTGTGTTAAACCTGTGTGCTCCTACTAAAATTCACTGGAGTTTCAAGGTTTAAGCTGGGGAGTTGTACTGAGGGTGTCTTTGATTCAATTTGTATAGAGTGTTTTAGTTCACTGATACCTGCCTTTGACAATTAGATTACTGATATCCTGTTCTGCTATTAACCTCATTCATATGTGGACTGTTTTGTAAACAATAAACTGTGTAAATAGTTAGACTGTATATACTCCAGTGTGTGGGAAAACCCCAAGAAAGCACTCCATGGGGAGGTGGCCCCAGCTGTAGGGGCTGGGAGGTTGACCAAGGCTATTTGGCGCCCCAGGACCCTGAATCCGGACATAGCACCGTGACTAGGGTTACACAGTAGAGCTGTGTGAAACTTCGTTCCCTGATTCAATTTGGTGGAGATTTGGCCCAATTTGGTGGCCAAATCTCCAAATCCAAAGCAAATCAGAGGACCCTTTAATCTCTCCAAATTGAATCGGAACCCTCTAAATCGATTTGGAGAGATTCAGAAAGATTCGGACATAGAGACAGCTTTAAATGTTTTTTCTACATATCTCTAGGTAGCAGGGGCTCATGAATTCTATGATGCTAGGGTGCATGGAGTGTCCCATTGAAGCACTGTGGGGCTCCCCAGTGCACTTGGCAGCAGACCCAGAAGTGGACCAGAAGCACTTCCAGTCCAATTCCGGGTCTGCTGGGGTGTGCGCCGGGGGTGCCCCCTATGCCTTCGGTGACTGGCATCTCCTGGGTCTGGGAGGGGCATCCAGGGTCCTCCTGTAGCCAATTGCTGCCTCGGGAGGGCGCAGGGGTGGGGGCAGGGGCCCCCACACAGTCCCCGGCAGACCCAGAAGTGGATTGGAAGTACTTCCGATCTACTTCTGGGTTCGCTGCCAAGCATGTGGAGGGCCCCCCGCCCCGCACTCCTGTGGGACGCTCCACATGCCCCAGCACTGCAGTGATCATGAGCCGCATCTGCTACCTCAAGGTATGTAGAACAAACTTTTAAAGCTGTGTCTGTCTGTATTGCTGATTCTCTGAATCAGCATTGAATCTTCAGATTCAGATTCAGCTGAATCGAACCAGGGTCAGTGATCCAAATCAACTAATTGAATCACTGTTCCTGATTTGGGCCGAATCTGAATCAAATATGGCCCGCTTTGCATGCCCTTATTACACAGGTAAGAAAGGTACCCTTAAAGGAGAGGAAGCAGAGTTTGGTTGTAGGTAACTGGGAGGCAAATTGCAAGCAGATTGCCATGCTGTGTGAGGAACTTGCCTGGACCAGATACCAGATAAAAACTGTAGTCTATTTGAGGCCTCCTATGGGAAGGTGGCTGCTGAGTTACAAGGAGTTCTTAAGTAGGTGTTAGGGCAAGCTGCTGCAGCTGGGATCTGTGTGGAAGACAGAACTCAAAGTAGATTGATATAGCTGAAAGTTTGATGGTTCTTTTGACTTGGGTTGGATTTCAACTCGGAAATTCCATTATCCCTGGTGGAGATTAAAATCTCTGTGAATTAGCCAGAGGGCCAAACCACATTCATAACTCGTGAACTGAAAGTTTCACCAAGGAAACTAAAGTGGTTCTGATGCCATGCGAATTGTGTAGGGATAATTCTTGTAGCATTTTACAGTATCACATGTGGCTCTATAATTAAGGTTGCTTGATGCTTCCTTTTTTAAGACATTTTTTTTCTTTATTTTCTTTTCTTATTTGCTTAGCCAGGCCTGTCATAGGAAAGGGACTGGGAAAAAGAATAGGGGATGAGTGGTGGGGCAGAGGCAGATTGAATGAATAATGAATCAGGCAGGATGCATAGGATGGGGAGCTAGTGGAGGTAGGATAACGGAAGGTGGTACCTGGAGACAAAGTTGAAAGGAAGAAATCATGTAAGTGTTGTCTCTGGATCCTTTGCATCCTTTATTACAGAATTTGTAGGTGTGTAATGAATAATCCAGAGACTACAGGAAGAGAAGGGGTGGCTTTATGGTGAGGGCAGCTGGATACTGCCACTTAGTTCTTGCATAGTGCAACGCATTTCATTTAAATCAAACTTTACATGGGTGGTCATCCATTGTATGCTCCCTGTTTTGGGGGGCCTGACTTGAGACCTTGGACTCTGAAAAACCCAATAACCCACTTCTAAGTATTTTAAACTGAGAACCCAAAATTGGATATTATTTACTTACTTTTTTTGTGTTTTAACAACCTGTAAAATAACAACAAAAATCCCTGTTCATTCCATAGGTGTGTGTGAAAGCAATTCATTAATACCTGTAAAGCACCTAGATATTTTAGTTATGATTTCCCTAGAAAAGCCAGTGAGGAAGCTAAGAATTCAGTCTTCTGAGTGTGGTCTGTAGAGAAAAAGGCAAGGTCCACACATTGGACATTTAGTTTTCTCCTTGTTGGTCAATATCCGCTTATTAATTTAATGCTGTCCTTATTGTGCCTTATTGTGTGCTGAATGAGGTCCTGTTGAAAAAAACGTGGTCTATAACAAAAGACTGTGTGGAGAGGGTACCTTAACTTGGGCTAGAATGGATCCTGGTGAAACGATGTTGAGAAGCTTACAGTGCCACTGCCTCTGATATTTTGGTTCTAGGGGTGTTATGTTTAGGAATTTAGTTTCCAGGGTTGTCAGTCTTCTAGCCTTCACTAGTATATACATATATTTGCACTTTTTAAAAAATAAAATGATTACTAACAGCAAATAGCATCCAGTTACTTAGAAGTAAGATTTCAGTGTGGCTTTCATCCATCCACCACAGTGTACTGAGAAATGTGGAAAAGCACTTTCTAGCCATGGACACGGGTCTATGCCAAGAAGAATTGTACCTGCACAACTGCTACAGCTATGCAAATGTACAATCATTATAGCTGTCTACAGTTTGGTTCTAGACTACACTGTACTCCATTTATATGCACATTAGATAAGTGCTTAATTACATAAGACAATACCAGTTGTAATTTGTCACCAATTACAGTGTGACAGACTCTGATGGTCTGCATATTGATTAAGTGCATGGGGACTCTTAACCCTACTGTCTACTTTATAGTATTTTTATACTCTCTGGGCATGTCTACATGTGTGCTTTAGTATGTATTAGCCTATTTCAATGTGTATTTAAAAAACCATGCTATTTAGCTAATGCACATTAAAGCATGCCTTAAACCATGGGTGTGTGTACACAAGTGGAGGCTGCTCTGACACACTGTAATTATAGCTGTAATTGATTAATTGAGTCTGCTGGAACATGGCAATTATTGCACTCCAGCAGCCTCCTGTGTCTTGTGTATCAGCATCCCCATGCTTAAAATGGTGGTGAGCTTGAATTAAAGCTTGTCAAAGGAGCTATAGTTCAAGCATCTCTACTGCCATTTTTAAGTGTGGGGATGCTGATACACGAGACACTGTGGCGCTTTAATTTGAATGGCTGTTAAATTAAAGCGTCAACTCTGATTCCCAGAGCATGTGTAAAAGTACTCCATGCTCTTTAGCTAATGTGCATTTAGACAGTCTAATACACATTTTCCTAGTACCTCACAATGGAGGTACTAGATGTAATGCACATTAACTAAAGCACATTAATGCATGTGTAGACGTGCCCTATTTATGCAAAATTTCTGAAACTGACTAGGAGCCTCAATGTCAAGGCTACTGTTAGAGGCTGAAGGCACTCTGAGCAATAAAGTAACAAGCTTTAGTGAGGTGCAAAATGCTCAGCACAGGCTGTTTTGGTAGTTAGTAAGCTTCAGTTATCTTAAATTCAGGTAAGCATATACTCCAAGAAAGTACATAGGTTTTTTTTCAGTCCTGAGGTGTTGTGTTTAAATAACATACACCATATACAAAATGCATGTGCAGCTGTTAGATATTTTCATATTGCATATGTAAATGTAAAATATAATTAAAAGATTTGGTCTTTGAAAACATAGGCATTGGGATATGAAATACTGTATATGCCTATCAAAATATCAAGAAGTTTTGACTTTATGTACAAACAGTGAAACACTGGTAATTATTAGATCCTCTCACTTCTGGGGATTTTAGTTCAAATCTTATTTAATCTGGAAACCAGGATAGAAACAACAGAAACATTCTTTTTTTTTTCAGTTGAGCTAGTAGAATATCAGTGTCTGAACACATTACGTGGGGTCTTTTCCAATCTTTCAGTAAGTCAAGTGAAGATCTTTGGCAGTATTCAACCAACTCTGCCAATTTCATGTCTATGTCAGTTCCAGAGAAATAAGATAATTGCATCTTTCTCTTGTGCCTAGTCTGTTTTCCTGGATATAGTCATAGCAAATTGGAAGCCTTGAATGCACAACTTGAACAGGGTATATGACTGGCCTGTGAAATTGAATGGGAGATGTGGTGGTTTCTGGGTTAAGTTTTGTAGCCTTTTCCAGTGAGGGAACTACCTGTCCCTTTACATGTCTCTGGAGATTCTTCACTGTGATAGCAGTCTTTACAAGTTTGACCATCTGATCAGTGTCTCTAAGTCTTTGAGGCTTCAGACGTTTTTTTTAATCCTGACATGGGACTATGCTACACAGTGGTTTAACAGAGAAAAGCCTTTGTCAGTTTAGATATGCATTGATTATGGAACAAGTAGAAATGTTCAGACCTGTAGGAATTCTTTGTGTGATCACTGTAGCAGCATTTATATATTTTGTTGCAAATCTTTCAACCCTTTCTTTAGTAGCCAGTTTGAAGTCAGTGCAGGTCTAATAGGAGTTAATCCATCTTTAATGCTCTTCAGGTGTTTATTTGTTTCCATTTTGTAACAGGAAAATACACATCTTTACTCATCTTTGCAAAATGTTTTCAGGTCGACAGAAATATGCTTTGGAAATAGAAAGCGTTGTAAGGTAGTATTTGCAAAATGTGGTTTCCAATAGTTTTATGGCCCTAATTACCTTAGTATGTGGGCCTCTCATGATCTTTAATGCTGTCATTTTTACAACGCTTTACAATATAAGGAAGTTTAATTATTAAATCAGAGAGTGAGACTGATTTTGCCCAACATCACACAAGTTCCTTGGTAGAACTGAGGAATGACTGTGAGTCTCCTGAGTCTCAGGCTAATGTCCTAAATCCTGGACCATGCTCCTCCTTGCTCTGATTCCAATTTTGTTTTATGTTCAAATTTCAAATACCTTCTCATTTGGAGGAGTTCTGATCTGGGTTATTTTAGTCCAGACCCATCTCTAGTGAGATGCATTATTTGTATGTTACTTTAAGGAGCGATATTTTTGCATGTGTCATACTAAATATATAAAATAAGGATGTTGATGACATCAGTGATTGCTTTACAAGCCACTGTCTAGACTGCCAACACAATCTGTGGTTGAAGAAAATTGCATAAGTAGGAGATCTCATGAAATCATTTTCTTTGCTCTCTCTTGTGGTCTTTCGTCAGAGCTGGATGAAATACAGTCTCAGGAAAGAAATTGTGTTAATTATATTCCTTGAAGCATATAATAATAACTCAAGGACTGGAGCAGTGTACTGGCAGATAGTAAATGTACAGTATGTGGTGATCATTTTGAACTAAATCAATAAACATGAGAAGCAAGTGACTTCTAGCTATTTTCAAGAATTTTTCAAGTCATAATTATATTTCTTTTGATTCTTTGGTCAAAATATTTTTCAATGCTAATAGAGTGCAAAGCAAGGAAAAACAGATCTGTAAAATGAGCTCTGCCATAATATAGAGAAAACAAGTTATATAGCAAATGTGAAAGAGAAATGACTTAAAGTGCTGTTGCTGATAAATGGTTTTTTGGAGTAAATAATGTATCAGGATAGGCTAGTAAAGAGGATAAATTGAAAGACTGATACAAAGCATGGATTTTATAGTTCAATAGGATGAAATTATGAACTGTCCCTACTAGTATTGGAACTTGCAATTCTAAACAGTCCAGGAATCCAGTACTTTGATAGCTAAAACTTTTACCAGACTACCATAGGAACATACTTAGTGCCTGCCTTAAATACCTACAGATGAAGCCACTAAACCATTTTCTATAGCTTTACTGGGTACTTTTCTGTGAGCTATAGGCTGTGTATGAAGTTCTAAATGTCATCTTCATATTAGAGTAAAAAATCTAAATCAAACTGGAAAAAAGTGATTACACTGTGACAGTTTTGACTCCATGGGACCAGAGCTCCATGGGACCAGAGCTCTTAAATAAACAAGACTTCCTATTCAGATAAAATATTTACTGCAGACAAATGGAGTTTTGTCTGAGTAAGGACTGTAGGATTGAGTCTCAAATCTAAGATAATTGTATCATGTGATAAACAGAAAAAAAAATCAATCTTGAATATTTGATGGGTGGTGTCAAATTTGGAGAGAGCAAAACTATGACATTAATTGTCAAATGTAATGACTGTGCTGTTTTAACAGTTAGCAGGAAAGAGATCTCATTGAGAACAAACGAGTCATAGGAGGTTTATATAAAGTAATTAATTTCTCTTTGTCCTGGCCTCTGATGTGTTAAGTGCTGGCACTGAGCCGAAACAATAAAAGAAATGAAGAAGACAGCAGATAAGGAAAAGCTCCCTCCTTTAAAAAAATATCTCTCTACAAATGTGAATACTGCATCAGTAGTCTGTAGAGGTTTGCTGTCTGTCTCATAACAAAGCAAAGCAGGTAAGCAGAATTAAGTTTATATTTTTAAACCTTACAGCTGATCTCATAGATCATTACTGATAGACAAAGTTCTCTGGCCCATACCCATATTGATTAGTCCTCTTCTGAAGAGTCCAATTGATTTTAGCCTAAGAACTTGTGTGGGCAGGAGCTCTTAAATAAACAAGGCCTACAGGATCTGGGCTTAAAATATGAATAATGTGAACTTCATTATCCTTGCATAATATATTGCTTCATTATATTCTATTGCAGTATAAAATCAATCATCAAACTTTCCAATTAACAGGAATAGAGATACTGTACTTCAGTTTTGCGGAAGGAGTTTTCCTTTTCCTTCTCTCATTTAAGAATTGCAACCTGCCTTAATTCAAGTGGCCATCTTGATGACACTGGCACATCTACACAAGACGCTTTTCCATGCAGTTGACTAAATGACAGCATAGTAAAGTGTCATCATCTACACATGCAGACATTTACTGTGCAGCCAATTAGTCAGTTGTGTGGTTAATTTGCTACCTGCAAGAGCAATCACGGAACCAGGGCTGGGAGCTGCCTGTTACTGGGGTAGGGGGTCATTGTCCTGGCTGGGCTCTGCGATCGGAGCCCACCTGGCAGCAGGCAGTTCCCAGGGGCAGGGAGCAACCTCCCAGCCCCCACTCCAATCACAGAGCTGGGGCCAGGAGCTGCCTTCTGCTGATATAGGGGGACATTGTCTTGGTCTGGGGAAAATTGCCCCTCCTCTAATCGCAGAGCTGGGACCAGGAGCTCCATGCACAATGAGAGTTCCCCACCCAGCCTGGAGCTGGCTGGAACCTGCCCCAGAACAGGACAGTTCCTGGCCAGCCCCAGGCTGCACAGGGAAGTCTGCACATGCATCCCAGAGCTGGCTGGGAACTAACCTGTTTTGGGGCAGGTCCCAGCCAGCTTTGGGCTGCACCTGCAGCCTTCCCCATGCAGCCTGGGGAAGTTCTAGGCCAGGAACTGTCCTGTTCTGGGACAGGTTCTGGCCAACTCTGGGCTGTGTGGGGAAGCCCCAGGCTTGTCCCCATGTGCATGGGGCAGGAGAGCTCTGCAGCAGCAGCTGTCTCCCAGCCCATGCACCTCTGTACCTCTCCCAATGTGTACAGGGCCAGGAGACAGTGTGCAACCAGCAGAACTCTCCTGACTCTGTGCTCACTGCCAGCCTCTGGACTAGCACCCAGGAGGAGCCTGGAGCTCCCCCTGGGTGCTGCAGGTGGGCAGAGCAGGGCAGGGGCAGCCCTGTACTGGTCTGCTCCCATTAGGAGCAAATCTGCTCCCAAGATGGAGTACATGTAGATGTACCAGTAGGCTTACAGCACAGTATTTTTACTGCACAGTAAGTCTACTTCGAATTAATAGCATGTGTAGATGTGCCCACTGTGGCTGTTTGTGGGCACAGACAAATGTGACAGTTTTCATCCAGTCTAGCCCCAGAAAGCAGTCTGTAGCCCTGACCAAAAACAAATGCACGGCTGCAGAGCACTTTAAAGGGCCTGATCCCAAGACTATCTGAACCCTCATTGAACCCTCCAAAATGGAGCACCTTCGTTAATATATATCTGTGTATACCAAGAGCAGGGCTTGACATGCAGTCCAGCTCTGCTCCTGCATTGTCTTCACAATGGGAAGGGGGAAAGAGAACATAGGGAGCTTGTTCTGGGGGTTGTCCAGCTGGCATTGGATGTTGGGGTGGGTATATTGGAGCCCTCCTGAGGTGTAGGGTTCCAATCTACCCCCCTCCCCACTCCAGGGCAGCTGGGGAACCCCCAGAATGAGCTCCCTTCCCTGTCTTCTCCCGCTTCCCATTCAGACATAGCACTAGATCTGCAAGAGGGGAGACAGAGCTAGAGATGCAGCCTGTCTCCAATTTCAAGCTGATCCTCCACCTTCCTGACCTAATAGCTAATGTCTGTTGGGTGGGGAGGATTGATCTAACTCATGGCGCTTTCTGTGAAATGCCATGATTATACTGGGGAGCTGCATTTCTGTCTGTGCCTTGTGAGAGCAAAAAGTATCTGTATGGGTGAAGTTGGCAAAATGCGGCTCCTTTATTTGGAAAAAGAGGTTTATAAAGCCTTATGCAAGGGTCAAAAAGCAAAGAAACTGTATACAAGCAGCAAAGTAAATTAGATGGTTAAAAGTAACATACATTTATAGAAGAAGATTGATATCCCTAACATATATGAAGACATTTGTGCCTTTTTAAACATACACAATTTTTATCCTGATACTGCCCCTATGAATTTTAAATTTCAGGTATTTTTTCAAAGCAGAGGTAAGTGCTTCATCACTAGAGATGCACAACATTTATGATTAAGCTTTTACTTGTGACCTGTCTAATATTTTTGAGAATAGGCACGATGATGATAGTTTGAGGTCTCCAAATAGGGTATGCGGCCTGTCACTTCTAGTTATTAGTTTAAATTTGATGCAAATTAACAGTGACTGAAAGTACTTAATACCTGAAGTATGTTCTATAAAAAAGCTGATGGACACTTCTAGTCTTAATGGACAAATGTATTGTCATAATGGGCAGTCACAGTGAATCAAGGACTGATTGGGTGCAAAGGCTCAGTTATCACTTCTCAGAACATGCCTTACTTCTGTTCCCACTCAGAACTACTCATTTACACAAAAGGGGAGGATTTTCAGGAGGAGGCCTTTGCTTTGGCCCTAAAAAATTGTGAGTGCAAAATGTGGGTGGGTCCTTCCTCTCCTAACCTCTTTCAATGACCTGGTCTAAAAGCTAAGATGGAGATAATGTTGGCTGCACTGCACTGATGGTTATGCAGGGACTTGAGCAGTGGTGAAATAGGATTTCATTTAGACACCTAAGTGGCATTTATAGGATCTAGTCCTAAAATCTTTTTTCCCCCCTTCTCTTTAAAAGACTAGGGCAAATGCTTTTTTCCACAGAGAAACATACATTTTATACTCAGAATCCAGTCTTGATCCCTTTGACCTCAGTGATAAAACCCTTGCTGACAACAATATTAAGTGCTTGGGATTTCTATAAAATTGTACTTGAAAATTGTTCAGGGTATCTTTTATGGCATGCTTCCAAATAGAGAATATAGGGAGGAAGTTTTAAGATGCAGTGTTTAGACAAGTCTGTAACTTTAAGCATGTGAATAATTCCACTGTAGTTTAAGGCCTTGTACAGACATTCAGTTTCTCCTGGGAGAGTCGCTGGTCACTCAGGAGAAAGCACAAATGTACAGATGTTCAGGATTTTTCTCCTAGGGTAAAAATGGTTGCTCCAGGAGAAAAATAACTTGGGCACAACCAGCGATAAATCATATATATTATCACTCCTGGGAGAGTTTCTCTTGAGAGAGTAAATGCATGTACATGCTGTTGCTTCTCTCAGAAGAGAACATGGTCCTCCAGGATCCCCCCTGGTCCCTTCCCAGAGAGATAGTGTTTCATTCATTGGACTCCAGTGTTCCACCTTCACAATCCCCACATTGTGCTGTAGGGAAACAGGCTGACTAGGGGCAGTCTGAGTCAGCCGAACAGAGCTGCGCTATGCGCTGCTTCCATCTTTCACTAGGCAAACTAAGGGAGTCTACAGAGCACACTGAGATGTGTGCATGGACCTGTCCCCCCTCTTCCTCCAGATCTGTCTTCCTCCCCCCTTCTCCTACCCCTCCGCTGCCCCCACCCCCACCCCCACCCTCTACTGCCCAGAACTGCAAGTTCTCCACTCTTCAAGGCCTCAGCATATACACAGCTATGGGTAATTTTCTTTACTAGGAAAGCAAACCTGGGAGAATTATCCCAGATTATTTGAATGCTTGTATGCAACCTTAGACTATTTGTATTGTTTAAGTTATGTGTGTGTTTAAATGTTTTGCTGGATCAGGGCCTAATTCTGGAAGAACTTTCTGTTCTTTATTTACCTCTGTTGATAAGGCTATGTATGAGAAATAATTCTACCTTCATTAGATTAAATGAGGTCCACTGTAAGCATGGAATTTGTACATTGGATAGAAAAGGTATTATTCTTTCCTAGATGGTATTTGTATATCCTTCTCTTTCTGATATCTCCTGTACTCTACTCCAGATTGCTACTAAGTTTTAAAGCCTTATAACAGTATATTATGCATTAACACCACTGAAATGAAACTAAAAGTAACTTAAAGTGATTTCAGAAATCTATTATTGGGCACTTAGTACAAATGCATGTGGAACTGTTATAAGGTTTAAAAATCCATTGCTTTCTTTGAAGTATGATCTTCTGGGTGTAACTTCAACTTTCATTGTATTGAAGGGATGTTGCCAAGTTAAAAATCCTGTAACTTCTTTATCTGTGTTAAATGACCCTTTAGTTTATTAAAGCTGAAAGAATTTTAAAAATGAGAAGATTTTTAAATAATTTCTTTTCTTTTTGTATCTCTCAGTTTAGGCAACAAAACTTGTTGATTTATTTTGCTTTCTATATAAAAGTGAGTTTGTTTTTTAAACCCATTTGAATAACAGTGTTGCAGTATTTGTATTGCAAAGATTCTGCAAGAGAATCTTTGCTTTTTTAAAAAAAGAAAAGAATTAATCTCCAATGGAATGATGATCTAGAACAGTTATGGAAACATTCTATTAATTCTAGGTTTAGAAAACCTAATTTTTTTTGAAACTGTCAGTTTGGGCAAAATCTTACCCAGCTGTTTTACTTCAAAGGACTTCAGAAATCATGTGTTCAGAACTGTGTTTGCGATTCTCAGAACCAACAAAACACCAATAATTTAAGGCCAAAGTAATTAATTTAGGACTAGAATGGGATAATCCTCCAGTATCTAGAATTAAAGCAAATATGTGTGTGGTAAGAGTATATCACTGGAACTTAGTGAATGGGTTGATTAAAAAACAGTTATACTTTCAAACCAGAAGCCTAGATGAACAGAATTGTTTCCTGTCTGGTGAAATCTTTATTTCAGTAGTAATATTAGTGGCAAAACTCCTATGAACTTCAATGGGGCAGTGTTTCACCTATAACAGGGAGCCAAGGAGTTGCTCCTGATCTAATTGAGGTCAAAATAATTACTTTGCATAAGAATGACTCCCTAGTGTAAAGACTTATCAGTGGGTATGCATTTCCTTTTTTGAAGTATGCTAGTAGTCCCATTGAGACCTACTTGTTAAAATAGTCCTAGTGGCACTCCTGATTTGTTTAGTTAAATGTGTATAATTCTTTTTAGGATTGGGATCCAAATCTATACTTATACAGGGAGCTTTCCAGAAATAGTAAGTAGCATTTTAGTTTTACCTACCCCAGAGAAATGCTAAGGATAGTTGACAAGGCAACATATAATAATGTGGCACTGTCATAAAAGAGGTTTCCCCTCAGTTGTGCTAAAATGCGATTACAAGGCCAAGGCTTGAAAAAGAGCACATTAGTCATCTCAATTAGAGTTGGAACTTAAAAGTAATGATTTGTCCTAGTTGGATTTTGCCTCTTTCTATGGATACTCTTTGCCTATTTGCAAACAGCTGTTTCTCCATGAGCACATGCAAGCAGTTTATTTGCACAGTGGTATCTGAACTCAAAACTGGCACTATGTTGGATGGGTCTTACTGAGGCATTATTTCAGCTCACTGACTTATGTGAATAACCATCACAGCACAAATAACACATTTTAAATATTCATCTAAATCATATCATTCAGAACTTGATTTCAGAGCAAAATTCACCCTGGGAAGCATGAGTCTATTATCATTTAGCCCTATGACGTGGGTGTATGTGGAGGTATCAATAGCATGTGAATAGTAGCATAGCTACAGGTGGGTGAATGGAGCACCAGACCCTAGCACCAACTTACAGGGGGCACAGGATCAGTAGCGGTCACTACCCAAGGCAAAAAACTGCTTGTTATGCCTCTGCACATGGCTCTGTTGCTGGACCTCAGGACAAAGTTGAGTTTCACCCCTGGTGAATATTCAAATACTGGATCTTAATATTGGCTTTGCAGAAGTATTTGAGTCATTCTGATTTACTGGCACAAACGCAAAAATGTTAAAATAGACATTTCATTTCCTTTTTGAATTCAGATGAACATTTTTTCACTGAACATTCACTTTTCACTCAGGTCTAGTCTCAGTTCATTTCTCAACATAATTATTTTTTCTTTGTATAAAAATAACCTTTTGTGAAGGCTTTTCAGATCTGTTATGTTGCATGTTCCTGCTGAGTAAATGTGTATTAATAGCGTTCATAATTGTGGTTGAGATCCATATTCTCAAATGACATCTAATCTGCTTAAGAAAAATGGTGTGTGTGTGTGTGTGTGTGTGTGTGTGTGTGTGTGTGTGTGAGAGAGAGAGAGAGAGAGAGAGAGAGAGAGAGAGAGATCAACTTTTTAAACCTCTGTCTCAGACATTTTATTTTTTCTTTTAAATGGTTTGGTTCATTTTCAGTTCATAAAGCTAAGCCAATCTTAAATCCAGATAAAGAAAAAGCACCCACAGCTGTTAAATTACAATTTCTTTGTCATGTGTCTGTTGTTCAAAAAGTTCAATGTACAAACCTTATTCATACCAAAATTTAGGAATGAAAATTATCATTTCTAAAAATGTGTATCCTTATGAGCCTCTGATAATTCCAATCATTGCTTAATTGGCAAGTTTCTGTGCCCATTGGGATGTGTCAGTTAAGAGGATTTGACTTTACCCAGTACCCTCAATACTTCAGATTATCATAAATTAATTTAAGTATTTGTGTAACAGTTAGGAGATGTGTTCTGCAATCCTTACAAAGATCAAACAAGAAGAATAATTGCCCTTTGGTCTTAACTAGGGAAAAGGGGTGAGGACATTGCAAATCTTTCCCATGTAGAATCCCCACTGAAGCATAATACAAGTTTTGCTTATGAAAATTTGTAAGATTGAGCTCTAAATTACTCTAAATAAAGTGAGTCAGAACCACTACAGGTATTTTCTATCGCCACCCTGAAGACTAAATCTACAATTTCTTGGAAGGTATCTGTTTAGCTTCCATGATTTACTATTTCAAATTTCAATCATTTCTTTTCAAATGAAGTGTTTCATTGCTTGAAAGGAAACAGAAACCTAAGAATCAACACCTCAGCCCACACCCATAATTTTGTGTCCCCATTTTACCACCCTGCGCTGGATGATGAATTCCAGCAAGTGATGATCACTATCACCCAGGTGGTCAAGGACCTGGAGACCCCTTACCAGATCATCGCCTGTGGCCAGGACCAGGTCCAACAGGGCATTTCCTCTGGTGGGACTGTGCACCTCCTGGATTAAGTGGAGGTCCTGTATCTCGGCCAGGAACCTCCTGGAACGGTCCGACCTGGCTGACTGCTCCTCCCAGCAGATGTCTGGGTAATTTAGATCACCCATGACAACTACATCCCTTGCCTTAAGTGCCTCTGCAAGCTGGCCCAAAAATTCCTGGTCCAGCTCCTCCCCTTAGTTGGGGGGTCTGTAGTAGACCCCCACCGTTAAATCCCTCTCCCCACGACCCCCATGTATCTTGACCCAAAGCACTTCAGCTTGCCCCTCCTCTGACCCCATTTTGCTGGCAGAGGATGTGTATTGCTCTTTGACATAGAGCGCCACACCTCCTCCCTTCCTTCTCTATCCTGCCTGTAGAGCCTATAGCCCCTAATGCTAACTGCCCAGTTGTGGGATGAATCCCACCATGTTTCTGTAAGCCCTACTATGTCTGGGTTTGAACTGGCTGTTCTGAGGGCGAGTTCCCCATACTCCGAGCATTGGTATACAGGCATTTAAGACCTTGCATAGCTGTGCATGCCATCCCCCGATTAGGAAGACTATCCAGACTATCCGGATGATTGGAAGATGGCCAATGTGGTCCCCATCTTTAAAAAAGAGAGGAGGGAGGACCCGGGCAACTATAGGCCCGTCAGTCTTACCTCAATCCTGGGGAAACTCTTTGAGAAGATCATCAAGGAGCACATCTGTGACGGGCCGGCATCGGGGATGATGCTCAAAGGCAACCAGCACGGTTTCATTAGGGGCAGGTCATGTCAGACCAACCTGATTGCCTTTTACGATCAGGTCACAAAAGCATTGGATGCAGGTGTCACCGTGGATGTAGTCTTTCTGGACTTCAGCAAGGCCTTTGACACTGTCTCCCACCCCATCCTCATTAAAAAACTAGGTGACTGTGGCATTGATGCCTACCCAGTCAGATGGATTGCAAATTGGCTGAAGGGTTGTACTCAGAGGGTGGTGGTGGATGGGTCATATTCGACCTGGGGGGAAGTGGGCAGTGGAGTCCCCCAGGGCTCGGTCCTTGGGCCCACACTTCAATTTCTTTATCAGAGATTTGGACGACAGGGTGAAAAGCAACCTGTTCAAATTTGCTGATGATACCAAAATTTGGGGTGAGGTGGAGGGAAAGACTGCAGAAAGACCTGGATAGGTTGCAAGGGTGGGCTAACAAAAACAGGATGCGTTTCAATACGGACAAGTGCAGGGTGCTGCACTTGGGCAGTAGTAACCAGCAGCACACTTATAAGATGGGAAACTCCCTTCTTGAGAGCATGGAGGCAGAAAGGGATCTTGGAGTCATCATTGATCCCAAGATGAATATGGGCCGACAATGTGAGGTCACGGTTGGCAGGGCTAACCAGACCTTATCGTGCATCCACAGGTGCATCTCAAGTAGGGCCAAGGAGGTGATCCTCCCCCTTTGCGCGACACTGGTCAGGCCACAGCTGGAGTACTGTGTCCAGTTCTGGGCACCCCACTTCAAGAGGGATGTGGACAACATTGAGAGGGTCCAGAGGAGGGCCACCCGCATGATCCGGGGACAGCAGGGCAGACCCTACAATGAGAGGCTATGGGACCTGAACCTGTTCAGCCTTCAACAGAGAAGGCTGAGAGGGGACCTTGTGACCATCTATAAACTCACTAGGGGGGGACCAGAAGGGTTTGGGGGAGACCTTGTTTCCCCTAGCGCCCCCCCCGGGATAACACGGAATAATGGCCACAAGTTGTTGGAGAGTAGGTTTAGATTGGACATCCGTAAGAACTACTTCACAGTTAGGGCAGCTAGGATCTGGAACCAACTTCCAAGGGAAGTGGTGCTGGTTCCTACCCTGGGGGTCTTTAAGAAGCAGCTCAATGCCTACCTGGCTGGGGTCACTTGAGCCCAGTTTTCCTCCTGCCCAGGCAGGCGATCAGACTTGAAGATCTGCAAGGTCCCTTCTGACCCTACGTCTATGATTCTATGATTCTATGAACACCTATGACCCTTGCAATCTTTGGGAATCTCTCCCCCTTGTAATTTTCCTGTGTTAGCAGCTGGCTCTTGTGATTACCTCAAACTTGGTAGCAGCTGGTAGCAGTTTGGTAGCAGCTGGCTCTTGTGATTACCTCCCTGGCTCCATACAATCCTGCTTCTTCTCTTTCCATATTCCATCCTGTGACCCAACTCACAGGCAGTTTTAACAGGGGTCTTTTAAGCACTCAGTTTCCTTCCCTTCACACTTCTACCTTCAGCTACCCAAGACCTTCCTTAATTTCCCAGACATCTCCCTTTTAGGCCGCCTTTTCCAGCTGTAGGCCAGAATGACCTACCCTGGGTTAGAGGTAGACAAGTGCTAGGACCATGTTGCTGCCATCACTTGTCTCCCTAGCAGCATGAAGAGAGTGCATACACCTGGCGCTCATCCACACAGTGGTAAGGGAGAGCACCAACAGAAGATGCCCCCCGCTGTTGAATGCTGCTGAAGCCCCACATCTGTGGGCCAGATCCAGAGGTTCCATGGGCCAGATTTGGCCCATGGTCTGTAAGTTGCTGATCCCTGCCCAGCTGGACTCTCAGCTCTGTCTGATGGCTACCCCATCTCTGGAATAGCAGTAAATGAAATTTTAAAAACCAACTTGAATACAAAATTGCAGAACCAGAAATCAGTCACAGAACTGAATTGTGTTAAATGTGGTCTACACAAGGACTACAGATTCTTACCCCATTACCTGGACTAGTTTTTGTGACCTCTTTGTCCGTATGTGCTTATTACTTGTTTGTAATCAGAGGGGCATGTTTCCAGCAGTGAATCAGGCCTCACTCTCTCCATTTCATATCTTTTATATTTAAATTACTGTCTATTTGAAAGACTGCTCTTTGGGTTTCCTTTTACAGTATCTGATGAAGTCAGCTCAGGCTCATATTTCTCTCTGATTTAGTTAGTCCATAAAGTGCATCTCTTCCATGCTTTCTATGTTACATATTGCCAGTGTCAACAGCTGCTTGGTTGACTGTGTGATGTCAATGAAGACACGGTAATGAACTTTGTAAACCAGTTCCATTGACATGATATGCTTATTGTGCTCTCAGACATTAATGTTTCCAGCTAATTTACATTTCAGTTTCAGTCAGGGGAGCAGAATTGGGATGGAGCTGGGGAAAATGGCAGAAGAGCCTCACTTCTGAAAAAAACTGTGCTGGAAGAAGAGATGAGATGGTTATTCCCAAAGGACCAATTTCTACAATCTTTAGTCATATTGAGTAGTACTTATATGCTTGAATAGCCCCACTGAAGCCAGTGAGACTTTAAAGATTGCAGAATCAGTTTCAAAGAGATCAAGGCAAGGGAGGATCCAGACAAAATTTCTGAAAATGAACTTGAAAAGTGGTGTGCTGAAGGAGTGGTCAAGCCATCTGTCTCAGTCCAGTTAAAAATTAAATTTATAGACATCTGAGTTTAAGCTGTGCCTTTTTTTCTCAGACCAGAAAAAAAATGCCTTGTCCCTGAAAGCATTGTCTATTTCTCTCCCAACCATGCAGTTGGTCCCATAAAAGATATCACCCTCAAGAATACTTGTTTCTCACATATTTCCTGGACCATCATGGCTACATCACTTCAACACTACTACAACATGGAGATAATGAATTTTGTATATTACTAAACCTATTTGTTTAATGGTGTTTATAAAGATAACATACTAGGAATATAACCTTTCAATTTTTCTTTTCTGCAAGTGTATTTCAAAGAAACTAAAATTGGATTAACTACACTGGCTTTTATACAGAAATGTCTGGGACACTAGATACCAGTTAGGAAAGACTTTTCCAGTACCATAGAATACAGAGTTGTTTTGGGAACAGGATTTGTAAGTGTTCAGCATGTCTTCTGCCTCCATTGGATGAAGAAAGAGAGAGAGAGAGTGCTTCATAAGTACTGTACAGAGATACTTAAGAAACAACTGGACTTTGTGTTAAATTCTTCCCTCAGCCTGATAAGTTCTTTCTATGCTTGTCTGAAGACAGAATTTGACCCTTAAGGTATTTTTTTTCAAAAGTGCATAAGTGACTAAGGAGCCAAATCCCATCAGTGGGGACCCCATGTTTATCCATACCAAATGGAAGAGACCCTCCAAGACTTTAGCAGTTTAGTCACCAAGTCACATTGAACCCAGTTCAACCATGATGTACGTAGATGCTACTCCCTTGAAGTCAGTGATGTAATGTTTAGGCTGACTTGGCCCAGTTTGACCACAGTTGAGAGACAATATTATAAGTAGCAGGGGGAACTCTCTGTCAAAAATGAGAAGTTAAAAAAAGTAAAGGTGTGGGGGCCAGTGGGTGCATGCACACAAGATGTTTACTGTGGAGCTGCCTAATTAGCTCTGCTGTAAAGTCTCAGCATCTAGATGTGTGACGCTATTAGGACACAGTAAACCAATTAACTCTGCCATAGGTTAGAGTACTTGCAAACTGTCTTCTAATGGTGTTCTTTAATGCATAGCAACATGTAGATGTGGATGGGGCTGGCTGGGGCACAGGGATGTTTCAGTATGGGGCCTGCCTGACACCTAGCCCTGCACTGGAGCACCCATGTGCCCCAGCCAGCCCCTCTACAGCATGTTGTGTTGGGTTGGAGCACCTCTGGACTGGCAGGCCCCCAGCCCCCTGCTAGCTGGGGCTGCTCTGACCCAGCTCAATATGCTGCAGTTCTGGACGCCTTTGTAAATGCAGTGCCTGGAATTAATAAACTCTGGTGCAGTATTCCAGTGTAGATACATGCCCAGTGTTTTGAGTTTCTTGATTCTATGGTTGTCAACCAGGGTCCTATGAGACCCTTTCATGGATGTTGCAGCATTGGCACTGTTGCTGCAGCTCTGCATACATTCATCTCTATGTGTGTCTCTGGTAGTTAATTACAGTTTTGTATGTGGAGCTGTGAAAATGAAATTTAATCATACCAAAGTCAATTAATGCAAACAGTTGGTTTTATGGTTGTAACTATTAATTACTACAGAAATGTCTAGAAACTCCAACTGTGTTGGCGGGGGGGAGGGGGAGCATTGAGTTTGGGGGCCATGCAAACACATTTCAAAATGGAGTCTCTGACCAAAAAAACAAAAATGGGTAGAGTGAAAGGAGAAGGTGAAGCACAAAGAAGTAAAATAATGTGTGCAAGGTTGCTCTATACAGCACTGCTGGAGTCCCAGATAAAATATAGCTCCCCTGATTCTTGGTCCAGTGACATAACTGAGCTCAACCACAGACTCATTGGTTTCCCAGAGGGTAGCCATCTGCACATATAAGGGCAACATAAATTGTATTAGGTTTATGTGAATCAAAGGATATCTTGAGCATCTCAGAATCTACCTTTGGCCATTTTGGTGAGATTATAGTTGAGATGAAAAGTTACTGTAATGAAATGGCACTGGCATGTCATATCTCCTCACCAGTAGATCCATTCCAATGGACAGCAGAACATTGAGTGGGTGGACAAAAACTGAGACTACAGCCTAAGGAACACTACAGGAAATGTAGTTTGTTGATGTGTGCACACTGGGAAAGAGCTTGCCCAAGAAAGGGGGAGCAAATAAGGCTCTGTCCAGTGTTTTTCAGAATTATCTCTGGATCATCTTTAAGAATACAAATCTCTTCTAAACTGAAAAAAGGGGGTAGAATAACACTTGCAAGTACAAAGAATCCATCCTAGTTTTGTAGGTGTTCAATGGTTAAAGACAAAGGAAGAGCCATGGCAGAGTAGTCAAAACTTTTACCTGTGTATCATCCCCTCAGTGCCTGGAAATTCTCCAGCTGTCAGATAACCAAATTAGTTCTGTTGATAGACTTTGGACTGCTAGGGTCGGGGATAGTTGAGTTTTGGGGAGTGCACTGCTTTAATTCCTTCCTTGGCAGTGGCACACAGCTGTCTAAAATGATACATTTTTGCACTCTAGCCTGGAATAGGGAGTGGAAATGACTCGGTAGAAAATAGTTCTAGCTGGTGTCTGCTGGGAAGTTCCATTTCTCTCTCTCTCTATGACTGCACTTCCATCTCTTAGGACTTTAATTCTCAGGTTTTGCCTAGTGAAGGAATCTAAGAGTGCTTTATGCTTAGTGTTCATTTTCTTCTTGATGAGTTAGATATCTGCATTCACAGTGATGTTTTGCAGTTGGAGACCACTGATTGGAAAGGTTTTCTTGTTCATGGCTTAACTTTCAGTTATCTAGGCTAGAAGCCTGTAATCCTGCTAATAGGTTAGTAATCACCCTGCCATATCAATCAGTGGTTGACTGAACCTGAGCAGTAAACTGAAATATTTGAAGGAGAACAGGAGAAGATGTATCAGAGAGATGTACGTAAATTGGTAAAAAAATGCACTCTTCAAGATCTAGATTGTGCCTGAAAACATAGCTGTCTGGGGAAATGGCATCCCCATAGGATGATTCCAAGAAAGGAATTGTGACTCCTTGTTCCTCCTGGGGAGGGAAGTCATCTGCAATGGCCTCTTTGCATACCAACTTGTATCCTGCCATTTAGTTTAGTAGCACTGGCTGATGCAGTTTAGTAGCACTGGCTGATGCTTTTGGAGAATGGAGTCAAGACTCAACCCATCTGTGTGGGTGGAAGTTCCGTATGGAGTGAAATCTATTTTTAAACTAGCTGGAAACTCAGCCACATTTTCTCCTTTGTTTGCATTCTTGGATGGAATTTCTAACTTGGAGCTCAAAAGTTTATTGTGGCAGCAATCAGGCTTTTCAAAACCCTCTCTGGAACCTTTGTACTCCATCTTTAGGCTTGTGAGAATAGGGAACTATTCAATTCAGTTTTGGATTTGGCCAATTCGGATGCTAGCTATTCAATTCGGAGCTCTGAATCAGTTTTCCGCTTTGATTCAGCTGAATCGGCTCTGAAGCTTCAGAGTCAATTCGGAGATTTAGCCATAGGGTATAATGGGGAATCAATTAAATATCTATAACTTTGTTGGGTTTTGTCTGATTCAGATGAAACTTGCAGGGGTGGCACTCTAGCCTGGAATAGGGAGTAGAAATGACTCAGTAGAATATAGTTCTAGCTGGTGTCTGCTGGGAAGTTCAATTTCTCTCTCTCTGTCTCTTTCTCTCTCTCTGACTGCACGTCCATCTCTTAGGACTTTAATTCTCAGGTTCTGCCTAGCCTGCCAAGTTTCACCCCCCTGTGCCCCAAGACAGACACAGTTGCACAAGTACCCATGTCACGAGTTTTGAGTCTGTGGTCCAGCTCAGTTATGTCACTGGACCAAGAATCAGGGGAGCTATATTCTATTTGGGACTCCAGCAGTGCTGTATAGAGCAACCTTCTAGGCTGCCTAGCCTGCCAAGTTTCAAGGAGATAGGTACAGGGGTTTGGGGAAAACTGCACTTCAAGCTGCTGACAGGCAAAACTTGTGACATAGATGATCCTGTGTGTGTTAAGGCACAGCAGGGTGAAAACTGCAGGAATGGTAGCCCCTGCTGAGGCCACAAAGTTTGACAAGTTTCAAGGAGATAAGTGCAGGGGTTTGGGGAAAACTGCACCTCAAGTTGCTGACAGGCAAAACTCATGACATGAGTGCTTGTGCAACTGTGTCTGTCTTGGGGCACAGGGGGGGTGAAATCTACTGCAAGCCTGGCTGCTAGGTAGGGCCTGCCAGGCCACAAAGCCTGCCAGCTGTGTCTGTGTCTCTTAGGGTGCAGGGGCAGGTGAAAAGAGCTATTGCGGGCCTGGCTTCTAGGGCCTGCCAGGCCACGAAGCCTGCCAACTGTCTAAGAGAAAGGTGCAGGGGGAGTCTGTCTTCTGGGGCCCTGCACCTCTGGCTGCTAATAGGCAAAACTCATGACATGGGTGGGTGACACTGTGTGTGTGTTAAGGTGTGCCCTTCCTGGTGCTGGGCCTCTGTGCAACATGGCAGTGTGCCCCAGTGCAGCCTCCTCCTCCCCTACAGCCTCAGGTCCAGTCTACCACTTTACATGACAAGAGGTAAAATAACTTAGTGACTAACTGAGGTAGCACCAGCAGCATCTCAGGTAGCCAAACTGTCAGAGAGCCCTACTTTCCTCTTAGGTAGGAGCTGCTTCTTCTCTAGCATGTCTGTTAAGGTGTGATCTCACCGTGCGACTCTGTGTGTGTGTGTGTGTGTGTGTGTACTTGTGTTCAGGTGTGCCCTTCGTGGCTCTGGGGCTTCTGCACAACATGGCAGTGTGCCCCAGTGAGGCCTCCTCCCCTACAGCCTCAGATCCGGTCCACCACTTTACATGACAACAGGTAAAAGAACTTAGCGGCTCAATACCGGTAGCATCAGCAGCAGCATCAAAGGTACTCAAACGGAACTGTCACAGAGCCTTTCTTTTTGTAAAGGAATTGACAGCAAGTAAAGATGTTGTGTCGTATTGGATATATGATGTTTACTCATGGTGTGCTATGGCTTATCTTGTTTTTTTATGTCTATATGTTTATTACGAAAAATAAGGAGTATTTAAAAATATATATCTTAGGAAGCTTTAGGGTTGAAAAACCTTTTGTCAGGCTGAAGAAGTACGTGCAGTTGCTCCTGGATGGAAGGAATAGTAAAAAAGCCAGAGGCTGTCCTGGCACACAATGCAGGCAAGAAAGCCAGTCAGTGAAAATGGAAGTGGAAGCATCAGGGGGTGAGGGACAGGCTGGGGTGGTGGAGGAAAGGGGGATGTAGCAGCGCAGGTAAAAGTGCAGAGGTACCTGGGGAGTCAGATATCCGGCAGGTCGCAGCGTGCCAGAATTCCACTATCTAATCTATATTGAGTCCATGAGTTTCTATGCCTACCTACAAAGCTGATGAAGTGCAGTTCATAGGCCCAGCTCTGAAAATTGGTTTGTACATTCAAACAAGCACCTAAACTCATCACCAGAACTGAAGCCAACTTCCTATAGCTCAAAACACAAATCGTGCCAATTATCTCCAGTACCCCCACAAACTGCACACCAGAATCTCTCAAAGACAACAATACCCAACTACCTGCGGGGGCACATTCCTCAAATGTGCGGGGGCACATTCCTCCAAAGCTCTGAATCAATTTGGAAAGCCTAAAGCAGCCAGCGCTTCGATTTGGACATGCTGATTCGGTGTCCGAACCGTCTGAATCTTTTCCGAATCTGAAGCATGGTCCAAAGCTTCGCATAGCCCTATCCATCTTACCCAATCACTGTTGAAATCACTTCTCTTTTTCTCATTGCTCAATCACATGTCACCATCTTCTGCATGTTACAGAGTGAGAGCAATTAAGCAGATCAGCAACATCTAAGCTAGTGAAGGGGATACAGTTGCTCCTGCACCCCAAATGCAATGGCAGCCTCTTCTCCTGACAGAGGCTATCCATCCTCAGGGCAAGATCTGGGAGTGGGCAAAGCTGAGGAGCTACTGTTCATGTGACAATGCATTTCTTGGGTCTCAGAAGATCCTGCGTGTGGTGTTCAGTCAGTTGTGGGTTGCCTGGTGCTAGCCCCAAGTGCTAACTTGGTGAGGGCAGGAGGTAAGGGGGAATGGAAAAAACAGCTGCTGCTGCAGCCACACAGTTAGGGGCAGAAGTCACTACTGTCCATGTGTGTGGCAGATGCCCCAGGCACCTGGCCGCATCCTTATGTCTGTGTACAGTAATTACCAGTATGCCTCAAAGAGATCCTCTTTATTTAGTGACACCCCTCCAAATGCCTCTGCTTAACATAATGTGCTCCTGTGCCTGGGAAGTAAAACCACTGGAATACAATTCCCAGAACCTGTAAGCTCTTGAATTCAATATAAGGCACATGTCTGGAATGGGTTAGACAAGAATGTTTCTGTCTTGAGAATGGGGTTGGACTCTATGACCTCTGAGATGCCTTCCAGCCCTATTTTTCTATGATTTTATGGACAGGTTGCAGCAGCATCCCCTAAATTTCAATGATGAAAACTTTCTAGGGTCACATACAAGGGTGGTTCTGCTACATGTATTGTACGTTTAACATCTGCTTATTTAATATATTGGAAATGTTCTAATAATATATGAAAGTGTGTTTCACACCTTGACTTAATTTATACAGCTTTTTATGAACTCTACAGAAGTTTTGGGGGTACTGGGGTTTTTTCAATCTATTATGTGAGTACTCCGCTCTACACGCAAGCTTGCTAGTTGAGCTGCTGTAAGACTGTTGTTTAATCAAAAGAGATATTTTTATTTTGTCCTCCCTATGGCTAAGCTACTTGTTGATATTCAATAATATCATGGGAGGAGAACTCTAGTATTAGTGGAAATATAAGGTAATCCTACCAATGCCATATACCTTAATGTGCTATTTTCCCACAAGTTATGAAACAGTTTACCCAATCCTTTACCTTCCCTGTTTGCCAGTCATCTTTGAGGAGGACCTATGGCTTAGTGCGTGTTCCTACATGTTGAACTTCTTTTCAAACAGCCAGACTTCCAAGTCTCAGCATGCAGTTCACTAGCTAACTTCCTTCACTGTCCAGAGCTTTCAGGTGCATGATAGAAAGGAAAACTTATAATCAGCTAGGTAGATGCTGCTTCTGAGTCAAGTGGCTTTTAGCCAGGATTGGAAATATTGTGAAAAGAGACTCTTTCATAATATTTCAACCTCTGTGGACCTAGCCAGAAACTGTACGTTGAAAGCAGTCATTTATCTAAATGTGTCAAAATCTTAACCAAGCATGGGTTTTGAGAACCAGAGGCTTACAAACTGGGGGATGGTTTTAAAGTTTGTAATATATTTTTCCTTGCCTAATTTAAATAATGTTTTTACTTGTAGAGTTTTCCCAGACTTAGGCTGATGAAGGCTTTATGTATTGTAATGGCTCATTTCTCTGTGGACCTCTTATTCTACTACCACCTTATTTTTCTAACAAATTAATCTCTCTACATGATAAGATTTCTTGTGTCCTTTCTCTAGTCAGTGTAATCGATGAAAAAACTAGACATCAATACTGATGGATGACAGTCAAAAATCCTATTTTTCTTCAACACAAAATGAAAACTATAGGGTAGTCTAGAAGACTGATATACCAAAAACGAGAGAGCCAAATATAAAACTAATGTATTCATTGTGTTTATAGTTTTATTACCCTGTAATTATATGATACCTGTGTTTATTTTTCTTTTCATGCCAGTCTTTAAAATGTAGCTGCCTGAACCTGTTTTGAATGTCTACATTTTTAGGATTAGACCTAGTGATGTTTTGCCAGATTCAGTGGAAGAAAAGCCAGTTGTAGAAATTATATTAATGGCTGCCATCAGGCAGGAGGTCAATCTATAGACAGTCACAGACCTGGTTAAAGCTAGTGGCTGTGCTAAGTAAATTTCTTAGACGCTAAGTGGGAAGGAGAAATCAAATGCTTGTTTTCTAATGATACCTGGAACAATAGTCTGGCACATATGTATCACAGACTCTGGGATACATAGTAAAATAAGAGTTGGGTCAAGTCTTGAAGTCTTTAGACCTTTGACAAGTTATGTATATTGAAATAAGTACCAGCAGAAATTGACAGAGCATTTGTGAGCATGTCCTGAGATGGAACAGAGATGGAACTTCTTGGACACAGTACTGACTGGAAGTGCAGACACAAAAATAATGAACAAGGAAACTGCCTGGTCTTTTTTCAGAGAAGCATTCTCGGTGAATAAACATGATTACAAAAAATATCCTGATTTAATCTATTTCTTTTCCTAGTGGAAACAACCCTTCAAGGGCTTGCAGGTTGGCAATGCATTCAAGGCAAAGGGTCAAGAACACAATTTTTTTGATAATGACAGTAGACTGTTTTTATTAGTTTAGTGATGTGTATATATTATTCTTTAGCTTAATTTTTACTTGTCCTGCAGTTGTTCCCTGTTTCCAAAATGTCACTTCTGTCTATTCCTTCTATCCTATTTTATTTTATTAAACTGATTTTTAAAAATAAAAACAGATGCAGGTCTAATTTGCTTCTATTTATTAAGAAAGTATTAGTCTGTAAAGACAATATTTAGTACTGTAAAAAGCATTATATACTCCTGCAGATTATTCAGAGATTGTATTGATGGTCAGAATCTATTCCATCTGTGTTGTATGAGATCTTCCATAGTGAAGCATTCCAAAGAATTTCACAGACTGTGCTAAAGCAAATGATTCACCTGAAGTAACTAGAGCACATCTTTTGCTTTCTCTTCATAGATATGCTGCTATGCACTCTGGAATGGAACATGGCTTCCATTTCTCATCAAAACCATTATCCAGATAGTCTTAGGACAGTGAGAATTTATCTAGTTAATTTAGATAGGAATTTCTTAGAAATTGCATTCATTCCATACTTTGAAAAAGAACCATGTTTAATGACTGGTCTCAGTCAAGACGCTGGGTTCCTATGCTTGCCTCAAATAACATCCCTCTTCACCAAATCAGGGTCCCCTAGAGCCTGCTAATATCAGCCTGGCATCTGTTTTCTCAATTCCAGGGGCCTGGGGTTTATCTGTAGAATTTGGCAGATTACCAGTCTAGGATTTAGAGTAAGCCATAATGCCTAAAAAATGAAATATAGAAAACAAACAAACAACCAACTCTATACACATGTCACAGACTTAGGTATAGGGCAGGGGCTAGAGGACACCAGATTTGAGGCTGGTGACTGATGCACAGGATACATAGTCCTCAGTTAGGGTTACTGTGTGCTACTGCAGTTGTTTCTGTGCACAATGATAAATCCAAAGATTACTTCAAAGGACTGAGTTGTACAGATTTTATCCGAGGGCTGGGGGGAGGAGGGGGTTGGGGACAATACGTTCCATTGATGCCTATGGGAGTGCTAGTAACTATCTGCAAGATTGGGTGCAACATGTGAGGTTGGGTCCATAGTTTGTATTTGTCGGGAGTCATATGATGTTCCTAAAGAGTGGTAACCCTAGGCATGTTATAATAGTCAACTGATCTGTGTCAGTGTCCTGTCTGAACTTGTTTGAAAGTGTGATTCACTTGGAATGCTTTTGCTCTGAGTCAAGCATGTGACTTCTAACACTGGAATTTTTAGCTAATCAAGACAATTTTGCTGATTTCAAATATTCCAGGTGAATCATATTCTCATGTTGGGAAGAGTATGTGTTAGTGGGAAAGAAGAGGTGATTTTTCTTGGGATTCTAAAAATGCAGTATTTCCAGAGTTAGATTTTTGCAGGCAAAGCTCTTGATCCTGTTGTCCATAAAATCAAGGAAAAAGGTATTCTAGTGGTGGGCCATGGAAGGGGCTGTTGCTCCTACAATAAAAGAGTGACACCTCTGTTTATCTTCTGGAAGTGTTTGGATCAGTAGCACCATTTCCTCTTTTTTGATCTTAGGCCTTGATGCATCAAAGCATATCAAAGCATAAGTGTATGATTTACTCCATTTGCTTCAACTGGACTAATCAAAGGCTTAAATATGTACAGGTGCCTAAGTACTTTGAGTCACTGAGAGGTGAGAAAATGGTGGGCTGAAAAAGATGGTTGATAATATTATCAGTCAGATTCACTTCACTCATGTACCTACCAATACTAAAGCAATAGTGAAATACTGAAAGAAAACCAAGGGAGACTGTGCATCTTCTTCACTGCAAGTTTTTCACAAAACACGAATGCCTCTGAAGTCTAGTCATACACACTCTAACTCTGCCATGATGTGGAGTAGGTGATTTCATGGGGTCCTTTCTAGCACTATATGTCCGTGATTCTATGACCGCATACCCTCCAGTATCTCTCATGCTGATTTTTGTAGTAATTTTTCACAGGACTACAAAGGGTAAACTAGATATAAGGGGTGAGGAGGGAAAACTCAGTAATTTTTAGTTGTGTAGTTACATAATACAAACACTGCAGACACAGATATCACTATTAACTGCTACCATAGTGCAAGGACTTTAAGCCTTGCTCTCCCCCCCACCCCCATTGCCTCTCAACTTAAGCTGAAGGACCCCAATCTTCTAAAGAGTTTTACTGCATGCACAGGCTTTGCACAAGGGGCTAGGACTTGGATAACTAAGATCTGTTTCACAGAGCAGCTCCACAAGGCACAAATCTGGCTTCATACACATAATTTCTTGTACCTCTCTAAATGCAAGTCCATCTTTATCTCTCTGGGCCTGATCCATACCTACAGAAGTCAATGACAGTCTTTGCACTGATTCTAGTGAGTTTAGGATCGAGCTCTAACTGTACTGAAATGACATTTCTTGTGTGTTAGTATCCAGAGGAATATTTGGGTTCTCTTGGCCAGTTTTAGGAGTATAACAAAAACAATTCTATCCAAAAGGCAAAGGAAATTTATATCCTTCCTCTACTTCAGATTAAAGGAATGAAAATGAACTAAGTTTAGGGCCTAAAGACTATAATGGATTACCTTGTCAGTAGAGAAATACACTGCAAATAATAAATAAAAGCCTGATCTTTTAGTCTGTAAATACCACCCCCACAAAACAATGGTAATTTTATCCACTAAGGGCTAAATAATTGATTTTTGCTCTTTACTAAGGGAAAATCATCCATGTAAGTCACTCAAACAGGTGTAAGTAATTAATAGAACATTCCTATGGACCATTATACACATGGGCTAGAGTAAACCAGTAGATTAAGTTACCAATATTGAGCAATCATTTCCAATTATCACATGGCACAAGCTGAGATTGCTAGGTCTTCTTAATATTTATTGGAAGGTGGGGACACATGCTGAAGTAACAATGGACTGTCTGCATGGTGCAGTTCAATCTGTGCTATAACTGTAATCAGTCATAAAATATTTCATTTTAACACATTAACTGAAACATGAAACCATGGGTATTATAATAGTGACCTGAATGAACATAGATTTTTCCAAGCAGATAATTTACATTTGTCAACATTGATAATTTTCATTAAAATACATAGAAGAAATGTGCCTAAATCTCTTGGACCACATCTTTTGGGTAATCTGTTGTCTGCAAAACCCTCTAATGTTGTTCAAAGCCCCAGGAAATTAACAGGTTGAAGCTGATAGAGAAAACAAATGTATGATGCTGCCCACAGTACTCTTGTTTAAAGTGCTTTTGCTACTGCACATTAAATTTAGTACCTCTAATGTGAGGTACTAAATAAATGTGCATTAGGCTGCCCTAATATGCAGTAGTAAAAGCACATGCTCTTTTAGTGATGCTTAATGTGCAGCAATGTGTTTTTACTTCACATTAGCATATTAGCACAGTTTTTGACGTGATGCTTTAATGCAGAGTAAAATAGATTACTGCACATTAAAGGACATGTGTAAATATGCCCAGTATTTTGCTCGTAGGCTAGCAAATGTTGTGGATCACTCTTTGAGATGCTATGAAAACTTCCAACTTGGTAGGGACGTGAGTGAAGTGAATCTGACTGATACTATTATTAACCATTTTTTTCAGCCCACGATTTTCTCGCCTCTCGGTGATTCAAAGTACTAACTGGCCTCACTTGAGCTGAATAGAGTAGAACAATCATCTCTTTTGTCCCCATATGATACTTCTGTGAATATACTCCCCAAAGAGATCTGCATTTTCTTTTTATAACAAGGTTAATGTTCACTCATATTCAGTTTGTGATCACCTTTAATCCCTATAACTTTTTCTGCAGTACTGCTGCTTAGCCATTTTTTCCCATTTTGTATCTGAATTTCTTTTCTCATTCCTAAACATACCACTTTGTACTTTTGTGCCTGCTTCCTATCCCTCAAGACAAATGCAGCAGAACTGTGCTTTATGCACTTTGGCTAGGGACAGACATTCAAAAAGCCTGAGCCTGAATAGATTCAATCTTTGCAGGTTAGTTTAACCTGGCTAGGCTGAAGTAGTTTGTAACTAGACAGACTTTCTCTTGGGACTGAGGAAATTCAGGCACGTGCCTGCAGTGGCTCAGGCTAGAAGCTGGGAGTGGGGGGGAAGGGGTGGTAAAGCAGCCCTTCCTTCCCTTAGTGCTGAGCTGAGGGGGGGCATGGCCAGACTCCAGCAGGACCTCTGATTAAAAGGGGAATCCTTACCCTGCCTGCACCATCCCAGGCTTTTCCCTTCTTGCTGCTCAAGAGGTGGGAGTATTGCCAGATCCCAGCCCTGGGATAGCACTCTGAGGCAAAGGGGGTGTATGCAGTGTATGCATCTGTTGATGATACAGAGCTTTTCAGTCTCCCCCCCTTCTTCTTTATACTGTCTGCAGCAAACTGACAGGCAAGCAAGCCAGCAGGAGACAAATAACAGTGTTTATCACTCCATCAGCAAAGCAATAGCCTCTCTCCATTAGTTCAAACTCTTCTTAAACAGCTTACCAGCTGACCTGTTGATTAGCTCCAAAAAGCCCTAAGTAGACACTGTCCTGTCTGCCTGTCCCAGTGAAATTGGAGACACACACAGACACCTCTCAGCATTAGCTAGCATACCATATGCCTAGGGTCAGTGGGACTGGGGTCTGTGCTATGGGAGATGGGAGGGAGGAAGAGGGGGGATTCCTCCATGAGCAGTGAGGGGAGGGGGTAGGCAGGGGGAAGCCATGCAGACCCTGCTGTACCTGCAGTCTCTGCCAGAGCTCCAGCCAGGGAGCAGAGGGGAGGGGCCAGCTCTGCTGTGGAGCAGAGAGCCCTGCCCAGCCCAGAGAGCATGCCACGATGCTGGAGGAGTCTGGTTTATCTTAAACAAGCAAGGTGTCTGGGACAGACATTGCATAAACTGGTTTGACCCAGTCAGTTAAGTCTGATAATACATTCAACCAGGTTTATCTCAAACCCGTTTCAGTCATTTTCAAACTGGTTTATGTGCACTGAACATCTGTTCTGTTACAGGTTTAAACCAGTTTCTGATTGCTTAAACTGGTTTATGTATAGTGTCTGTCCCTATCCTTTAAGAAGATGTTTCCTTTCTTTATGCTTCTAGCACATGGAGGAATAAAATTCATCATGGCCGCTACTCCAAAATTGCAGCAATTAAATATTTTTCACCCCTGTCTGCATCAAGTGTTTTGTATTAGTTTTTGTACACTGTGGTTTCCCAAACACTCAACATGTAAAGTTGCTGTTTTCACCTCAAATATACTTAAAATCATTATTTTTTAAACACCCAAAAAATGAGGGTGGAAACGAAAATCAGCAGCTACTTCTTGTCAGTCATCAGTAGAAGGATCAAGAACTAAACGGACAAGAGACTGAATATTCCTCTTCATGTGTCCTTTCTGTGCACATCAAGATTTAGCTATGTTGATAAGGTCATATAGGGGGAGGATTATGCCATTGCCTGTAATGGACTTACTCTATGGGGAGTGTAAGGAAACAGAAGGAAACAATGACATGGGGGAAAAGAAATTACAATAGAGTATCAGCTTGTCTGAATTCTTTAGGGATTATTAAAAGTATTATTCAAGTTTATGCTGTCCTATGTTTCTTCTCTTCTGCCTTTCCTAAACTGATGTGCTGTGCATAACTTGTGGAAAATGTGATTAAAAAAAGAAGTACTAGTCACCTTACATGTGTGAACTTTATATAAATATTACCACATGCAAGGTGTTGAATGTGACAATACAGTCATGCAGGAACTGACACAGAATGCACAGGCATTTTATCCTTAATTCTAATGTTTAGATTATGGCAGGGCACACTCAAAATGGGTGTACAGTGATACAATTGTATCCTTCTTTGCCACATCACTGCCCAAGTGCAGTGAGCTCTTGGCCACTGTCTCACCCCATTTTTTGCCAGCCAGGATTCACTATTGGTAAGTGAATCCTGGTAGTGAATCCTGGCTGGCAAAAAATGGCAACAGTTTTTCTTTAAATGAGCTATTTTGGGAAGGGTGAAGACTCCTCTATAAACTCTGGCATGTAAAGAATCAGATGAGGAATGAAATATGTTTTCAATAAAATATTAAACATTTGAATGTTTGAATTGATCAAATAGGACATTGAATAGAATAGAAGGAGATTTCTCAGGTCTTTTTAAAGTTTGATTTTAAATCTTGATTTAAAATACATTGTAGTTTGCGAGGTGTGAACTCAATTATAGTCATGTTACAGTAAACGGAAAACTTCCATTGACTTAAGCAGAAGGAGGAGTGGACTCAGATGTCCACATTGAATCCTAGCATCATTTGCACAAGTATTTTGTGCATGTTGGAAAGGGAAGTGGGAGAACATGAATTGGGCAAGGTATTTAACTTTTTAAAAATGGTAGTTGGATGTGTGCACTAATATACTTCATAAGGGTTTTTATTCTGTACTAGCAAATTGCCCATCAAGAATGATGGGGGAAGTGGAGTGAAGGGGGGGAAGGAGCCCCACATCCGGCCCTATGCCCCCCCCACGCAACTCCAGGTCTGGCCCCACTCTACCCGCTGCTCTGGGTCCAGCACTGCTCCACCCCCCCACACCGCTCTGGGTCTGGTCCTGTTCCCCCTCCCCACTGCTCCAGGTCCAGTCCCGCTCCAACCCCCAACCCCCCGGCTGCTCTGGGTCTGGCCCCACTCCATCTCCCCACTCCATGCCTACCTGGCCTGCATCCATCTCCCTCCCTTCCTGCCTGCTGCCTCCCCCTCTCTGCCAGCTTTTCAGGGGGGTGTCGGGGCTGGGTGGCAGAGGGGCACTGCCACCCTGACACCCCCCTTCACCCTCAGGCAGGCAGGCATGGGGAAGCCCCACTGCTCTGGCAGCCAGGGCATGTTCACTGCCACCACAAACTTCTCTGACAGTGGCACAAACTGGGGCCCATGCAGCCTGGACTGTGCAGCCAATCGCCGCCTGCCCTCTTGGCAGTGCATGCACAGTTGCCCAAAAGTGTTACAGACACACAGACAGACTAAGCCTTTTATTATATTTGAATAATTAACATGGGGGATGGTTACTCTTTGCAGGTGGCTAGTACAAGGCTATGTTCAGTTAAGTTCCACTTAAGGCATCAGAAGTTAAGATAATAAAGCTGTGTCTTTTTTCAGCTTCTATATAGGGTTGAATTGCCTCTTGGGTAAGGTTCAGTACAGTGCCATCTCAGAGAGAGAAAATGTTTAGAGTACATGTAAATAAATAAAAAGAGCAAAACTGCTGTGAGAAAGCTATCAAAATGCAAAAGGTCTAGGATTCACAGTTTCAAAATGTCCCTCACCAGTTATGCTCCAACTACACAAATAGGTACAACTTGCAATGCTGGAGATGATATCCCAGACTGAACATAAAGAGCTTTACCTAATGGAGATGTTTAGTTCATATTATATATAATGCCTTTGATATCAATAAAGTTATGCCAGGGGCCAAGCTTTACCCTGTATGTTCTAATGTGACAGTTCTCCAATACATTTTGATAAGAATAATGGGATCTTTAAAAACTAAAAGATGCATCTACATGTGTGCTTTATGGTAGAGTTGATTAATTAACTCCACAGTAAAGAATCACTGTCTACATGTGTGCCCTTATCAGGGCATAGTAAATTAATTAACTTGGCTATAAGATAGTACAGTATAGGACAAGTGCTATCCTATGGTGAAGTTTAGTGCGCCAAAATGCACTTATAGGCAGTGACCGGGGCTGGCATGAGGGTGCTACAATGTGGGGGTTGCCTGCTGGCTAGCTCCTCATTATGCCCCAGCTAGTTCCTCCACAACATGTGGAGCAAGGGCAAAGCAGCTTCAGGCTGGCAGGTGGGCCCCAAGGGCAGCATTTACATGTGTGCCCAGGAACAATAAAATCTGGTGTGAACTGCACCCATGTGCTAATTGCATGCGTAGATGCACCGACAAAAACTGTATTTTAGCAGGCACGTCTACACATGCATTAATGTGCTGTAATTATGGTGCATTAAGTTTAGGTACCTGAAATAACAGGTACTAACTTAATGTGCCATAATCAGTGCTACTGTGCAGTCATGTTAGCGCACATCTTTTAGGTGATTCTAATGCACAGTAGACTAATTCTACTGCACATTAGCATGACTTTCTCTATGACACACTAATGCACAATGGAATTAGTCTACTGCGTCTTTAGCGTCTCTTGTAGATGCGCCCCGTATTACACAACCTGAAGTCCTGTTCCTTTCCATTGCCCATTAGGTTTGATCATTGGTTTGCTGGTGGTTCAGAGCATTTGTCATAATATGTGGACATGCAGACCTAAGGGCCTTCAGGAATATGTACACCTAGATCTGGTACAGATGTTCATTACAGTGCTTTAACCTATAGCTATGAAGTCTGATATCATACCCATCTAGGGTTATCTTAGAGTGGGATCCACCATTTTTATAGCACTCTATGTACCCTGACTATCTGTTCAGTTATGGCTGTAGAATGCTTTCTGCACACTTGCCATGCAATAAATGTAGTGTCTATGCCTGGCTCTAGATTTTATTCTGAACCTGCCCTGTGTCTGAACCTTTAAAACCTTAATTTCATTTTTTCCAGAGTTTCTTTGATCATAAGCATTGTTCAATGACATTGTAATACCAACAGCTCTTCCAATTCAAACTGTGACTGTTCGTGAACCTCATTTCCTGAGGTACAGGAACATTTATGTGCAATAATGTGGCAATGTGTGTAGTTTAGCCATTTGAGTTGAGAAGAAATGTTGGGCGGGGATCAGGAATCTCCTTTTTTTCCTGCAAATTCCATCTAATTCAATGTTATGTTATAGCGCCTTTTCTTGGACCTAATCCTGGCTTAGAAATCCCTATTGACTTCAGTGAATGTTTTTGTGTTCAAAACAGCTGTATGACTGAGCCTCCATTTCTCTCCAATAACGTAATATGTATGTAGTATGGTATCAATTATCAGATGCATTTTATGTTAAAATGTGAAATTTGTTGCCTTGTGCTTTTTGTGCTTTTGTGCTTCTTAGTGTGACCAAACCCATAACATTTGACAGACTTCGTGACTGATGTCCCAAAAATAGTAGTTCAGGAAACTAAACATCAGATGAATTCTATGACTTTTATAATAACTTTAGCTTTTGGATCCAGCTTTGAGTGTTTTTCCCCTCTTTATGGCTTATACTTGCTAATTGTTATTCAGGAAAGCCACAGTAATGACAAAACTATAGACACGCACCTCTAAAAGGCAAAGATTTTACAAAAATGGTTACATTAGCTCTCCACAGGACTTTTTTGTCATTTGATGTAGCATTTACTTGTTCATCCAAGTTTGTTTTTGATAAGATAATTCCCAAATCATATGAAATTCAGCATTTGTTTTTTTATATCTTGTACA
This sequence comes from Alligator mississippiensis, assembly GCF_030867095.1. Lineage (NCBI taxonomy): Eukaryota > Metazoa > Chordata > Crocodylia > Alligatoridae > Alligator > Alligator mississippiensis. Next base: position 175,712,956 of record NC_081826.1, on the reverse strand, counting down.
GTAATAAAAGAGAGGACTCTGAGGACTCTGATGTATTTTGTGGAAGCAACTACATACAGTATAAAACTTCAGTTAATATGCAGTCATTGGGAGAGGTATAGTCTCAGCAGAGTAAATGGAAATTACTGGGGTAAATTTCCTACGTATCTCAGCTCAACAAGAGTATTCAACACAGTGGGTGGATTTACGTACGTTCTTTACTGAGGAGCTGACTAAATAGTTCCACAATAAAGCATCACAGTTTACACAAGCACCTGTATTAAGGCACAGTATATTAACTCTGCTGTAAGATGGTACTGTTGGGAATAGTACTATCCTACAGTGGAGTAATTAACTCTGCCAAAATGCTTAAGCAAACAGTGACTGGAACTGGCTGGGTCACAAGGGTGTAAAAGTGTGGGGTCTGCCTGTCACCCAGCCCCGCACTTTAGCACCCTTGTGCCCCAGTCATCCCCTCTGACACCTGACGCCGGCACCCTGATCCCACAGCTGACCCCACAAACCCCCTGCCAGCCTGGGACTGCTCTGCCTCAGCTCTAACTGCTGCGGTCCTAGGCACATATAAAGACACACTAATTGCATATGTAGATGTGCCCTCTAGTGAATGAAAAGTATGCCTGTACCAAAGCTTATTACCTTATTTGGCAGGTAGTTATAAATAAGCATATTAATATAGTCCTTTATTTATATAATAAAAGTAGGTACAACCCTAGGACCTAATTCTGTGCCTCTTTCCTGATGAATAAACCTTGCTTGGAAGGCTGATGAAAACAGGCCAGATTCTGCTCTTAGTTGGACTGACTTAAATCTGTAGCATTTCCATTGGTATTGGGTTTATGTTAAGACTTGAAACAAGCCAGACTGCAGGGATGAATCCTAAGAGTTTGTGTTACATGTTCTGTCCCAAAGCATACTAATATATAGAATATACATTTCAAACACCATTAAACAGGAATCTTAAAAAAGATTTTTTTTTAACTTAAAAGAAAAAAAAAAAGAAGAGTCATGACAAATACTGAAAGGAACAAACCTGAATCTGGGTTACTTGATTTGCTTACATCTTTTTCTTTTCTCATTTTTGTAATTTCCTGATGTATCACAGAGTTATACTCTGCCATATACTACCGTACTTTAAAGATCATTATTTAATATGAGTTTTGACATGCAAGATATCAGCCCAGGAGCCAAATTTTAGCTGCAAATATTTTCCAAAATACATATTTTGTTCCTAAAGGAAGAACTCCTATGAGATCGTCATTTATTGTTGAGCCTCTTGTTTGTTTGCGTTATATCACACCATCAGTTCATAAGCAGAGTTCCCTATTGATTTAAATAGTGAGTTTTACTTAAAAATCAGTGCCTTAAAATGCACATCTTATGTTGGTAAGAGGAGTATACAAAAGTTTTTAAATTTTGCTGCAGTAATACACAGCACTTTAATAGACACATTAGTTTCTCCAAATCAATGGAATGTTTGTCATTGACTATACAACCAGAACAGATCCATGGTTCTGTTTTTTTCTCTTTGCAACAGGTTCTTTCCTTTACCCTGTGTATTTTTTATATCAAATATACTGTAGATGTTTGATCTAAACAAGCAATAATTGAAATAGTACCCCAAAAAGCATGCTAGCATGAAACAGAAATCATTTCTGCTTGCTGACTAGCTTTGTGAAAATAATGAAAGATCAATTTAAGGTGCATCGCTTCCAAGGTGTACGTCCAGCTACGGTACTCATGGTAAATAATGAAAGCTTCTTCCTTTCCTTTCTAGGTAAATTTTAACCAGGTTAAACCTTAGATTCCTTGGAGTTTTATGCATGGAGCATATTCAGGAACAGGCCTATAATCTAAGATTTGCAAACCTAAGGTTTTATTTTTCCATTATGAATCATGATACATGACTTCCTTCAGTAGTATCATAGAGTCAAGGACATGTGTTAGGGGTGGGAGAATGTTTTGCCAAATTCAGAATGAAATTTTAAAAATATATGCTTTTGGATTTGGGGGAAAAATGGTTCTGGCAAAATGTGAATTGTTGACTTCTGTGTCTGCATAGATTATTTTTGCTATATGAGAAAAATGTCAAGAATACAGCTATTTCAATATACAAGGTACAGATTTTCAGAATGTAAGATGTTTTTGTGTTTAAGATATCAGCATACAAAGAGAAATAGTTCAAGGCATGAGTAACTGGTGCCTCCTGAATCTGGGGGGGCCCCAGCCCTACTGACAGGATCAATGTCAGCAGTCAGGGGGGGCACCAGCCCCTTCAGGGGGGGCACATGCACCCCCGTGCGCCTCCTACCAGTCGCCTATGGTTGAAGGTTCTGCATCAAATTTGTTGTTAGGTGAATAATTTAGATCCCCTGCTCCAAGTTCACTAAAGCATGTGTCTAGTTCTAAGGGTGTGCTTATTCTTAAGCTTATATGGAGTTCCACTGCACTCACAGAAATGTTTAAGTGCTTTGTTGAACCAGGGCTTTGCTGCCATTTCCTCAAAATAATTTGCAGACAATCACTGTTACTGTGTGTGTCCATATATTAATAAGAGACTTCCAAATTTGTATACTGCCAGCTAGACAAAGGTTAACTGACATATGATTGATTGGGAAACACAATGATCATTTTTAAACAACAGTAAACCTTCTGTTAAAAATCTGAGGAAAAAACTATTTAGTAAGAATCCAGATAAACAAAATCTAAAGATGTCAATTTAGCATCTGTTGTCCAATGCATTTAAAGATTTTTAGCCAAGAGTAAAAGACCTTTTTTCATGGCTGCTAAGAAGTCAAAGCCATGAGAGGAAGAGAAACAGAAAGCTCATATCAGAGTATGAATCATGCCTCGAACCTCAGGTCAGGCAAATTGGTGGACATCTTCAGGTTTCAGCTTGCCTGTCAACCCAGTCTTTTGCTGCTTGTTTGCAAAGCAGATAATCTGCCAGATCCAGCAGATCTGTATATGCAAAGGGAGCACTAAACTTGTGAAGCAACATACTGGCATTTAGCAAGGTGAGTAGCCCTATAGGCTGGCAAATGTGAAACATGAGTAATCCCTGTGATGGAATGAAGCACTCTAATGAAGGGGTCTCAAGAGACCCATTCCATTGAAAACTCATAAGAGTTACGAGTTTATTAGGAATGCAGAAAACTCTGCAGCGTATGTAGATGACATGGGCATTAATGTAGAGCGCCTGAAAATTTTAATGCGGCTTTTTTCTGGTGTAGTGTGTTTGTGTTTGCACGACATGGTGTTCGTGTTTGCATGAATGGTGCTTTCGAGCAAGTTAAGCCTTATGTGTTATTCCCTGCAGATTTCAGTAGGGGGAGTCAAATACCAATGTACCCCCTGTAATGTCTTTCCTAATGTATTAAAGCAGGAGGCACATATAAACCATGGGGCCTCCTCAGTCCCCGCCCCCAGACTCTCACTGGGCAGTCCTGACTCTCACTGGGAGTCTCCCCTGGGCACAGTCATCCCAAAATCCTTGTCACTTACACCCACCTATGCTCAGTCGGCCTGGTCTCTTTCCATCAGTATGCAATCCCAAAGACCCCATTCCAATCCCAAAGACAAGCTGCATCCCCCCCGTTCCTTTCCCTTCCCTTCCCTTCCCATCCCACCATGTTATAAATATGTTTTTTCTTTTATTTACTATAACTGCTATGATATCATAAAATATTCAGGGTTTAGAGTAGCGGGTGGGTGGGTGTTTGTTGCCACCTGGTTGATTGGTGATCACTGTTGATGTTCGTGGTGGTGGCGAGCTCTTCTGATTTTTTTTTTTTCCTGGTTTTTTTTTGGACTACTTTTTCCAGCATTTCTGAACTCATTGATCTTCGTACAGTTTCCAGTGGGGGATCTCATTGGAACCCTCCTGGTCCCTGCCCAGGTACACTGTCAATCTGTTTGTGTAGTGCCACATATGGCTTTTGGAGGTGTGTTGTGAATTGTTTTATAAATGTTTTTGGAATGTTTTTGAAAATGTGGGTTGCTGTTCGGCTTGGTCCCTCACCCGGCTAACCCACCAAGAGCTATAATAGTTAACCTTCTGACCTACGTGGGGGGAGCTCATTCAGATTTGGGTTACAGTGCATAATGCTCCCCTCCCCCAAACCACTCATAGTCTGGAAGCAGCAAACCCCTAGCCCAGTCCAGATTTCTTCCTCCTTCCCCTGACCATCCTCCCCTCCATCCCCATCCGCAACACTGCATGCCCCTGTAGACAGACACAGACTTAAAGTATAAATGAATTTATTTTAACATAACCAAGAGAAAGAACAAAACACTTCTAGGTGTTGTTGTCAGCAATATATCCTGCCAGACAATCACGGACCAGGGCCGCCCGACCAGGATATCTGACAAACACCTCTCCTTGAGGATATCGCCTCACTCCCTGTGCTGCTGCCCTTGCCCGGACACATCTCTCTTGTTTGGCCACTGCCTTTCGCACTTCTTCTTCCCATGACTCCTTAAAAACCTCTCTGCAGCTCTCACAAATATTGTGCAGCATGCAGACTGCTGCTAGAAAGGCCATGATATTTTCTTGCTGCATCTTGAGCTGGCACATAAGTGCCCTCTATTGTCCTTTCAGTCAGCCAAACGCACATTCCACGGCCATCCTGCAGCTGCTCAGACAGTAGTTAAAAACCAGCTTCTGCAGGTCAGTGACATTCCCTCCATAAGGCTGTATGAGCCAGAGCTTTAGGGGGTAGGCAGTGTCCGCTAATATAACCAGGGGAATGGCAACACCACAGATCACTGTCTCCTCCATGCCAGGTGCATAGTGTTCTTTCTCCACGAGGGCAGGCAGAGGGGAGTTTCTGAACACGCACACATCATGCACCCTGCCTGCCCACCCGGTATAAATGTTCGTGAACCAGCCTCGGTAGTCCACCATGGCTTGCAGGATCACAGAGGCATATCCTTTCCTGTTTGTGAAAGCCCTCCCCTCCCCACAGGGCACAGCACTGGGATGTGAGTGTTGTCTAAAGCCCCCACGCAGTTCGGGAACCCTGTCTCATTAAAGCCACCTATGACTTGCTGCGGATTTACCAGGCAGATAATTTTGTTTGCAGTGATGTCCTTGAGTACCTGACATACCTCATGAGTTGCCAGCTCGACCATGCAGGCAACCATGCCAAACTGCTTCATGATGTAGTGGAGGCTGGATGGGCTGGCCAATTTCATGATGGCCATTGCAATCCTCTTGTCTGGTTAGTGCCCTACCTCATGATGTGGGGCCCCAGCATTGAGACGATATGATAGAATGTTTCCCTTTTCATTCAAAACATCTCCAGCCACTGCTGGTTGTTTCAAGTTGTCAGCACAATTCACTTCCGCCAGTCCGAGCTGCTCTCACGGGCCCACACTGTGCGGATTCTGGTCCTCCTCAGGTTTCTCAACAGAGCCCAGTCAAATTCCACTTCTTCACTTTCCTCTGGGTATTCCAAGTCCCCAGTTACCTGTATCTTCTTTTATTGTCATTAATGCTGTTAAACCAGGAACAAAACTTGCCAATGAACATTCTAGCACAGTTCCTATCCTTCTCAAGTGTTGCAGTAGTAATCCCCAGGTAAACAGCATTTACAGAAGTAATACTGCCACCTCCTGCTCACCCACATCCTCCATATTCTCCATGTCAGAGGACTTTTCACTGTGTTGTTCTCCATTGTCACCTATTTCATCCTCATTCTCCATTTTGCCCCTCTCTGTCAGCCACGGCTTCTCACTCATCTGCACTAAGCAGGGGGAAGGGACTGTAGGGTGTTGTATGGCTTGGTGTAGCTGCAGCTTGGTGTAGCTGCTTTTTCAACACTTCACCCTGGCACCCCGGGACATTGGGACTTTTGTACATCCTTTCATCCTGAGCTTAGCAGCCATTGGTGTTCTGATATAATCGAGTTTGAAAACAAAAAATGTTTTGCCTACTCCTCTCCTGGTAATGTAGGCTACTCAAAACTTTTGCCACTTTAGGTGAAGCAGGCTGTGCTTCTGTAATAAAATTATTTTTCCCAAGCAGGGAGCTAGGTACCAATTTTTGCAACATTCTGGGCCATTGAGCAGCCATCCCAAAGTACAATGGCCTTATTTACCACATCACCAGGTCTTTTTTGTTGTTAAACTGGGTGCCTCATCACCTTTGGTGGTTTTGACACTTACAGATAATGACTTCACAATCCTTGGAATTTTTCCAGACCCTCATACAAGCACCACCTGGGTATAAAGGTGTCCCCCCAAATTTTGCCAGCCCCCTTTCACAAAGCACTCGTGCTATTGACCATGAACTGCTTTGCCATGTCTCAGAAAGCCAAGGTGAGCAGTATGGAGCTGATGGCTCAGAAGGCTGATACCTCCAACGCCCGTGGACCCAACTGGACCTGGGAAGAACTGGAGGACTTAATCAACATTTGGTTGGAGCAAAGGATCATGCATGTTTGCTGTATCAATGAGGGAGGTTTGAGGTGGGTGAGGGATGACAGCACAATGGGGGAAGAGAAGGACTCATCCCAGTCAGGAGACTTGCCCCTGGGGGGCACAGCAATGCAAATCCAGGGTTCAAGAAGACTAATCAAGTGGGGTGCAGTGAAGCTTCAAGTGCTATTTGATGCCTCAACCTCTGCGACATGCAACTTGAAAGAGGACATGGCAATGTGCTACACACCAACTTTGGTAAGTGACACCTGACACTTGTCTGTGCCCTGAGAGTGGCAGGGTTGTCCCTAGGGTGGCATGAATATAAGCAACCACCCTGGGCACAGCACTTCGGGGGCCCCACAGAGGTGGGCGGAGCAAATGGGGCGAGTCCTCAGCATCACCACCGGCCTTGCATCTGGACACTCGCCAACTCCCCTCCCCCACTGCAGCCACCATGCCATGTGGGATCAGCACTGCATGGGGGGAGGGCTAATTTGCCCAAGGCCCTGCACGAGTGGCATACCTTGGGTCTCTGCGGCCTGGGGAACAAGCTCGGGGTGCCGCTGCCCTTGTTCCTAAGTGCCCTGGACAAGTTGCCTTCCGTGGTGGTTTCAGCGGTGTGGGGGGAGCAACTAGCGCCAGAGTGGTGGCGTACCCTTTGCATCCATGCCTGAGGCGGCTGCCCTGCCCACCGCTGTTGGTATGCCACTGCCCTGCACCCTGGTAGGCTCATCTCTGGTTGGGGGTGGGATACATTGTTTAGTTCAAATTTATTGTAAATAGGGCTAGTGGAATTTCATGGGCATGAAGGAAGGTATGCGAGGAAGTACAAATCAGTACAAATTCCAATGCTCTTTCTATCCTCCCTATCTCCGATTTTTAGATCCTCTTCTACTGCTAGCCACAGGCTGATCAATCCCTGTTGGTGTGACAAGAGGCAGAAAGAGAAAGAAAGAAAGAGAAGATGAAGAGGATGGCAACATTTCCTTCAGGATTCTCTCAACAACTGAACTATTGTGCATTATAATTATAGTGGACTTTCATTCTGACTTGTATATATAATATAATAACAGGTAATAATAATAAGAGGAATCAATAATACTATTAATTCCAATAGTAATATATTAATAAGAGTTTGTAGTAATAGTAATATTAATGATGATTTATTAATGGTCAATAATAATTGTAACAGTTCAATTCTTTATCACAGCATTTCAAAGCAGGTAGATCTGCCTTATAACCCTCCCCCCCCGCTGCCTTGCAGCATGCATACCACACATCCTGGGCCTCCACTATATATATATATATATATATATATAGCCAATATGTGATATAGACTTATGTTATATAGACTTATAATTACTGTTCAAGTCCTTACGAGGAGAAAGCAGATAGTGAGCATAAGGCAGGTGATGATGTGCCCTCCCTGCCTCTTTCCCCATTGCGGGGGGGAGGGGAATGCCCACTTCCTGGTTCAAGCTCTTCCCTAGGTCCTTCTATTTTCATGGCTGGGCTTGTGAAAAAGTACTGAATTCTGAGCCTGATTCCATGCCAGGAGGAGGGCAAGGCTTTCTTCTCACCCTCCTCCTTGGTTGCTGGCCAGACCATAAATGCGGTGGACGCTATTTTCAATAGGACACTATGCAGTATAACGTGTATCATTGAGGGGACTCATGTTCATTGAGTGACAGTCCCCTCGCTAGTCTACTATCAAGTGACTGTTGCTGTAAATAAGCACGTAAAGAAATCCATAATGAATGTGTACTAAAATAAATACATACGTTATTAAGAAAGATGAATTATTGTAAATTATGAATTGCCTTTACACACTTTAATATTTGAATTATTTATGGCCGCTAGTACTGCTAGGGCTTCTCTTCTGTTTATTTGAATTGTTGCACAAGTTCTGCAGATCCATTTCATAGTATTCTCGCCCTCCTCCTGGTTGCTGCTGAGGCTTCTCTTCTGTGTAGTGCTTGAATTTGTGGAGGCTTTCTTCACAGGCTTTGGCCCGAGCATCAGCTTGAGTACGTTAAGAGTTGCACAAGTTCTGCAGATCCATTTCATATTATTCTAGCCCTCCTCCTGGTTGCTGGCCCTGGTTGCTAATGAGCGTATTATGGAATTGTAATTAGAGGACTGTTGCTGGCCACAAACACGGAGGCTTTCTTCTTGGTTGCTGGCCAAGACCTGGCAAATTCCCTCCCAAGGTCCAGGTAGTAGGCCCAGGCCTGCATGCTCTTCACCCGACTCGCCCACCTTTTCCATACACCCCTCTGTTGTACCCTTGCAACTTTCAAATCATTACTGGCCACAAAGCAAGCTGTGCTCCTGAGCTATGACCACTGCAGTGGCAGAAGCTGAGGCTTGAATTTCTTTTCTGAATTGTGGAGGCTTTCTTCTTGGTTGCTGGCCAAGACCTCCGGGGTCCGGGTAGTAGGCTCTTTGCCTCACTCACCCACCTTTGCCCCACCTGTCTGTTGCACCTTTGTAACTTTGGAATTGTTGCTGGCCACAAAGGAAGCTGAGCTTTCTTCACTGGCTTTGACCTGTGCATCAGCTCAAGTTGTACAAGTTCTGTAGGCCCATTTCATAGTCTTCTCGCCCTCCTCCTGGTTACTGGCCATGTCCCAGCAAATTTGGACTGAGGTACATGTCTTCTGACACCCACCCACCCCTCTGTCTCCTTGAGGCTTCTGTCTCCTTGAGTTTCTTCTCTGACTTGCAGAAGGGAGGAAGATTTTAAATAAATAAGGATAACAGAAAGTAGTTTAAATAACAGAATGTAGTGTAAATAAATAAGGATAACAGAAAATAGAAAGTCCCTTTCTACCTAAGCTTTGTGGCCAGCAAAAGATTTGAAAATTACAATGTAATGGAGATTAGCATGGCCCGACTCAGCCAGCCAGCTGAGTTGGGTTAGCCAGCCATACATCTCCACCTGAGGGGCCCCCCTCCCCTTGATCCAGCTGTCTTCCTGCTGGGACATGTTCAGTAACCAGGAAGGGGCGCAGGATGCCTGCCATCCTCTCTCCCCCTTCCCTACCCACCCACCCACCCATCCATCCATCCATCCAGGTTCTGGTGGAGAACATTGTAATACATTACTAAAGTTTTTATAGAGTTGCTAAAGGCTAAGGGCCCTGGGAGGTCCATGCTTGGTGCTGGGGGTGGGTGAGTTTGTTTAGTCTTTTTTCTTGCAAGAAATTCTTGCTGCACAGTTGCACTGGCCAAGCACTCGACCTCCCTTCATCTGATAACAGTCCACCCTACAACTTTCCTTTAATGCTCCATAAAAGACTCCATACAAGTCACATGGTCATCATCACTCTGAAAAGCACCACACCCACCTCCCATTGGACATGTATCCCATATAGACCAAAAATAAAATACTGCTGGGACACGATCAGTAACCAGGAAGGGCCAGTAACCAGGCTGGCTGGCTGGCTGCCTGCCTCCCTTTCGCCCTTCCACCATGCAGCTCTCCACCCATCCATAGCATACCAAGGGATTACTCAAGGAACCTTGGGAACATATTGTGAATTGGTGTTTTATCCTATTGTATTGCATTTGCTGGCAATGGCTGTACTTTAAAAAAATGTATTCACCAGTTGACTACCAATGGCTTTGTTGAGTAAAGCAAAAATGTGTATACTGTTTTAGTTTTATTGTGATGTCTCAATCGAATTGATTGCAGTTCAATTTATTGTGAAAAAAATTAGGATGAGGAACAAAAAATTCTGATTTGTACTTGTTCCTGCTTGATTTCAGGGCATGGACCTGGGAGCAAGGAAGTGGTTTGCAGCTGGCCAGGAGTGGGAGTGCGGTAGCTTCCCAGGCTGGGCACAAAGCTGATCAGGGCCCATATTTCAGATTGGTTGGACTCCCCTCCAGGCACCTCAATAATATGTCTGGGGATAGCCTTCTGCTGCATAACACTTCTGGCCTCTCTATAGGAAGCAGAGTGCTTTTTGAAACCCTGGCCTTGGCTGATTAGCAACTCCCTGCTTAGCTGAAACCCATCTGAAGAGGACATGCCAATACCTAGTGTAGGACAAGGAGGTATTACAAATTTCTTGAATGTTAATGAAAAGATGTTCTCCCACAATGATGCTTTCTCTGAATACATTTGATTCTGCAAAGGCCTAGAGGTAGCTGAACAGATTACCCTGGGCTGCCTTGGGAGTGCTGCTCCTTGTTTCCCTCTCACCTTCTCCCCATCCTTTGAGAAGCCTGAGAGGAGAGATATGGCGAGGGAGGACAAAGCAATCCTGACCAAAATCTGATGAGCTCTCTCCAGGGGGAGAGTGGGTTGCATCTGGCTCAATATGCTGTTAGCCTTCTTGGCAACAAGGGCACACTATTGGCTCATATTCAACATATTGTCTACTGTAACTCCCAGGTCCTTTTCTGCAGAGCTGCTGCCCAGCCAGTCAGTCCCCAGTCTGTACTGGTGCATGGGACTGTTCTGTCCTAAGTGCAGGACTTTGCACTTGTCTTTATTGAACCTAGTGAGATTTCTTTTGATCCAATCCTCCGACTTGTCTAGGTCTGCCTTTATGTTCCTCTCCTCTAGCAGGGGTTATTGCAGAACCCTTGGGAAGGAGAACAGAGAAGTCTGACAATGAACAGATATGAATTTATAGAAAAAAACTGTTTGAAGTTTTGGATGTTAAAGCGAAACATTTGAATACCTTTGTTGCTTTTTCTAACTGGATGTCTCGGGGAAATTTCATTTTGAGCCAAGAAAGTTATGAGGATTTTTGGAAGACGTATGTGGTAGTAGGTGAGAGAATAACTTAAGGAGATATGTTTTATTGCAGGAAAGAAGACGAGAGAAAGGACAATAATTTATTCAAATGTACAAGGACATGTTTGAGATGGAAAAGTTAGAAAAATGGTTGGAGAATTATGTACAAAAAGTTATGTATGTTGAGAAGATACATGATAAATATGATATGTGGAAAATGGATGAGAAATTTTTTCTGACTGGAGCACCTTGGGTGGAGAAGGGGGAAAGATGGCATAAGTATTGTTCAGTGAAATTGAGGAAAAGAAGGAAGGAACTGAAAGCAGTGAGAATTGAAGAAGGAATCCAAATAGAAAAGAGTGCATAGATGTCGGATAAGGTGGTGGAGTTTTATAAAGAGCTGTACAAAAAAAAGGAGTGGATGGAAGAAAAATGAAGGAATAGAGGATGGGAAGAAACAAAAATTGGAGAAGTTAAGTATGAGAGAGGTGGAGGACTGCTTAAAAGCTTGCAAGAGAAGGAAGGTGCTGGGAAGAGATGGAGTTCTGGTGGAATTCTATGAAAATCTTTGGCAATGACTGGAAACAGATATAATAGAAACATATAAGGTTGGACCTACTCAAATTGCAATTTTGTGGATTCTGCAGAAATTGTGAAATCAGGTGATCTCTGCAAAATCTGCATGGGGGGAGAGGGTGAGAACTTACTAAAAATAAAATGCTGGCTCTCCAGTGGGAGCAAGCAGTTCTTCCAGCTGTGCAGCCTGGCACAAAGGGAGTTGCCAGCACTCAGGCAAGCAGGCAAAATGGCTGCCACCCCCACCCCTCTCCACCAATCAGCAGTGAGGGGTGGGTCTGTATGACAGACAGCCCTCTCCAGTCAGCTGTAGGGATGGAGCCATCAGGTCCCCTTGGCCAGTCAGTGGTGTGTGTGGGACGGAGGCAGGGGTCACCATGATGCGCCTGTGAAAATGGCAGCGGGCCCAGCAATCTGCCTGTGAAATTGGCTCATCACTGCCTTGAGTTGGGTAGGCCCTTACATATAGGGAAATAATGAAGGTTGCAGAGATAGGGAAGGATTTTGCAGAATGTGTGGTAATTTTGATATTCAAGAAGGGAAAGGAAGACACGTTAAACAACTGGAGGCCAATAACCTTTTTGAATGTAGACTACAAATTGATGGCAAAAGTTTTGACCAAAAGAATACATGGCTGTTTAGCAGATGTGATGCAAGAAGAGCAAATGTCTGCTGTTCCTGAAAAGAGCATATCCCAGGCCCTAGGGTTAATGAGAGATGTTATATTGGATGTGCAAGAAAGGAAAAGAAATATGGTAATAATTAATCTATACCTGGAAGAAGCTTATGATAGAATTGAACATGATTTCATATTTGAAGTATTAAAGAGGATGGAGTTTCCAGCAGAGATGATCAGATGGATCAAAGCACTGTACAGTAAAGCAGGAAGTTGAGTACTGGTAACTGGTTATGTGAGCAAAACATTCTCCATAAAAATAGGGATGAGACAGGGATGCCCGCTGTCCCCCTATCTTTTTGTGGGCATGATGGAGCCATCGCAGCAGATTTGTGATGATAAGCTGGTAAGTGGTGTGAAGACATAAGGAGGAGGAGAAGTTAAATGTACATTATACATGGATGATGTGAACATAGTGGCTCAGGACAACATATCAATTGAAAGGGTATTGAAGCATACTGAGGACTATGGCAAAATGTCAGGGTGTAACCAGTTTGGGCTCCAGGGGTGGCTGGAATGCCCTTTGGTGGCCACCCAACCCTTACCCTGCTCCAGCTCTCCGGTGCCTTTCCTTTTTTTCTTTACATGCCACACCTTTGATGTAATTGTTTGATTGGAAGGAAAACTGCCTAATGGGTCCTAGAACAAGCCCCAGTTCCTCTAGATGCCAGCTGGCTCTTCCAGGACACCTGTCAGCCTTAAGGGCTAATTACATGGCTCTGACTGCCCATGCCCCACAGCTGTCACTGGAACATCATTCCTTCTGCTGGGGCTCTGGCCCTCTCAGCCTCCACCCCTTTTCTCTAGCCAGGCCTTCTAGCCTGGGCCCACCGTACTGGCCCAGACTTCTAGGCACCAGCTCTGTCAATCCAGGCTCTTGGGGTCTTCAGCTGTTGCCTCTTGCGCTGGTTCCCTGGCCCCCAGAGCTCACCCTCATGGGCTATGGGTCCCTAAGCCTTCACCGCTCACAGGTGCCTCTGTCAACATAGTCTTTTGGGGTCTCCACCCCTTGCCTCTTGTGGGGTCCCTGGACCTCAGAGTTCACCCCTCATGGGGTGCAAGTCCATGCTTTGCCTTGCTTTGCCTCTCACAGACAGCTCTGCCCCTTATAGGGGCTTCAGGCCCCTAGCCATATTCTCACTCCTCAAAAGCAATGCTGGGGTCCCCAGCTCATCTTCACCATGCAAGGTCTCTGGGCCCTTGGAACTGGTCAGTACCTTGAGCCTGACCCCTGTCAGGGCTCAAGGCAGTAATGTGCCCTTTGGGTACTAAATGGATTTCCCCCAATCCAATCACCCCTCACGGTCCCACCCAAACCACCAGTTGTAAACTGTAGCAACAGGAATAAGCACAGTGGCTCTAACACAACCTGCTTTAGGTGTAGCAAATGATACCAATAGCTTGTTGTCTGCAGCAAGGCTTCCCCTTACCTGGGGCTGTGTATAGGACACCAGTATTCAGCTGGCAGTCTCTAGAACAGCTCTAAAGTCAGCGTGACAACCCCCTGCAGTCTTCCTGGCCTGGAGTTCATCATCCAGTGGCTTGCAGGGCTAGACTGCTTGGCAAGCCCAGTCCCTGGGCTTATATGCTTCAACCCTGGCCCCCTTCTTGTCAGGGAGCTGCCAAACCACCCTCAGGGGTTTCTCCTCGGGGCCTATGAGTGTTTGCTGTGGTGGCTTAAAACTACTGTTCTAGCAGCCTCCTGTTGCTCAAGTTAGACTTTGTCCTGTTGGCATATTGTGGGCTGCCAGACCTACAGTAAGCAGTGGTAGCTGCTGGTCTCCAGCTGGGTATTGCCTTACAGACATCTCACCCAAGGCAGAAATTTCCTGACTAACAGCAGGTGCCACTCTTTACCCAGATGGGCCTCTCCCCTGTCTGGGGAGCAGGGCTTTGCCATTGCCTGGTCTCTCTAGCTGCAGTTTTTCTTCTTGAAGTAAGAGGAGCCTCTGGCTCTTTGTTACATGGGGCAAAATTAATTAAAATGAAAATTACATTGAGTGTGGAGAATTTATGGAAGTTCAGGCTGTGGGTGGCAGTGGGTATAATCAAGATCATGGGAATTCCAATGGATACCAAAGGGAAGGAACAAAGGCATGGGAGAAGTTAGAGAGAGATGGACCCTGGGTTAATGGAGTGGTAGGGTGTTATCTTTCAAGGGTAAATTGGCTGCGGTGAAAACAGTATTCTTGTCAATCCACTTTTACATGGGAGGAGTGTATCCACTATTGTAGCAATGGATAAGGAGGGTACAGAGGCAGTTATGCATTTCTTTGTGGGGAAGTAAAAGAAAGGGTAGTCAGAATGGAGCTATACAAAGCCAGGGAATTAGGAGGCTGGGGAATGCCAGGTTTGGAAAGCTTTGTGTATACTTACTTTATAAGTATGTTCTGTAAAGAGGCAGTGGAGGGGGTGTGGAAGACTGTATGTTTCTTCCATTACCTGGCAGGAAGAATACTTAAGAAGATGGGGCATGCACGGTGAAATTTGGAAAAAACTGTGGGTGTGGCAGCCACTCGCCCATTATGTGAGGTGGATGGCTTTTTAAGAGTAAATAAACTGGAGGGAGTAGAATTAGAGTGCTTGAAAGAAAGTAAGAAGTTTATTAATATTAATATAATCACTTCAAGAGGGACGCGGGGAATCTGGAGAGGATCCAGAGGAGGGCCACTCGCATGATTAGTGGCCTTTGTGATAGACCCTACGGGGGGAGGTTGAGAGAGCTGAATCTCTTCAGCCTTCACAAGAGATGGCTGAGGAGAGATCTTGTGGCCGCCTATAAATTTATTAGGGGAAGTCAACGGGGAATAGGGGACGCGCTGTTTACTAGGGCGCCCCAGGGAGTGACTAGGAATAACGGGTGTAAACTAGTTGAGAGTGGATTTAGGTTAGATATTAGGAAGACATTTTTCACAGTAAGGGTGGCCAGGGTCTGGAATGGGCTTTCAAGAGAGATGGTGCTATCACCTAGCTTGGAGGTCTTCAAGAGGAGGCTAGATAGTCACCTGGCTGGGGTCATCTTAGCTCGGTCCTCTTTCCTGCCAGGGGCAGGGGGTTGGACACGATGATCCATTCTGGTCCCTTCCGACTCTACACTCTATGAATCTATGATAAGAAAGAAAGATAAGATAGTAATAGCTGGGGATCTGGAAAGACAAATGACAAATGTGTGGAAAGAAGTGACAGATAGATTGAAAAAACATATGGATGATTACCGTATTTTTGCACATATACCCTGCACATGGATATAACCCACACCCATGTATAACGCACAGAAAATTGCATTTTCAAAATATAGTCCATGCATACCCCACACCCTTGTATTCCCCGCACCCCCAGGCAAGGAGGAGCCCCCTGTGGCAGTGGCGGTGCAGCCCGGCCCACCCAGGCCCAGCGGGGAGGCACCGCTGGGCGTCCACTACATTCCCCGGCAGGCGGTAGCTGCAGCACCCCCGGGTGAGAAGGAGATGGAGGGCGAGGCCCTGCCACAGCCTCCCAGCCCGCCTGCGCCGCTGCCGGGGCCCAGCGGGGAGGCACCACTTGGCTTGGAGTCACCTGCATAGCCTGCACCCTTGCATAGCCTGCACCCATCATTTTTTTTGGTAAAAACTTGTATAACCCACGGGATATATACACGAAAATATGGTATATGGAATGATGATGATATTCTTTCCATGAGGGGTATTCAGCATAAATGGGATTTGATAAGATTGGCGGTATGCCCGAGAGAGGAGCTGAAGAATCAATACCACATGTATTTTGGGACTGCCCTTTTGTGCAAAATTATGGGAAGGGGCATGTTGAGTGTTTTGGGGGGGGGTTTGAGGGTGATCGATGTTAACTGTGACTTAACATATGAAATGGTGTTGTATAGATTCATGTCCAAAGGACTGGAGACACAGAGTGTGTCTACACATGCAATTAATATGTCTACACATGCAAAAAAACATTAAACTGTAGCCCCACATGCATCTGAGCATGTGCCCATTGGGAACAAATTAGCTCCTTATGCAGCAGTTCAGTCCAGGGCTTCTCCTAATCTGCCCTGCCCCTCTACAGCAGCCAAGGGGATCTCTAGACTCCCAGGTGCCAGCCCCACGGAGGCTGGTCCTGATCTCTGTGGGGCAGGGGAGAGCTGTCCCAGTTGCCAGGCAGCTGCCTCTCAGGCATATGGAGATTGGGACATGTCCCAATCTCCATGTGGCTGGGAGGCAGCTGCCTGGTATAGGGGACACCTCTCACAGCCACATGTTCCCAGTGAGCATCTACATGTGTGTTTCAGCATATTAGTTTAATGAGCCAATTTTCTAGTACCTATATCTACAGGTACTAGAAAATGGTACATTAGATTCATCTATTGTGTAGTAATCGCTGCCCACATGTAGATAGTGATGCTTTACTGCACACAAGATTAGTCTAATGTGCAGTAAAGCATCTCATATAGATGCACCCACAGGGGGTGTCTGAACATGAATTTAAGCCATCTTAGATTTAATGCACATTAAACAAATGAGGATTAAGTGGGTTTTGGCAAGTGTCTACACATGGTGGGATTTAGGACTAACTTTAGTCCCAGGTAACTTCAGCCCTACCATGGGCCCCTATCGCCACTGCGGGGAGCTCCAGCCTCCAGACACATGGCTGCCAGCATTTGGCAGCCATATTGAAGCCAGAGCCAGTATTTCGGAAACAGCCCTCTAATCCCTGGCCAGCCCCTTCCCTGCCCAGGAGCCATGTGCCCAGCACAGGGGCAACACATGGCAGCTACCTCCTTGCCCACCCTGCCTCCCTACACCAGGGCTGCCTTTGCCCCCATCCCTGCCAGTGTTGCCCAGCACCCTGCTGCTCCAGCCTGTCCCTGCCAGTGATAACCAGAACCCTATGCTCCTGCTGGCCATGGTGATGGCCCTGTTGAACCCAGCAGGCATCTCCCTGCCCAGGCCCTTCCAGCCATGCACCCACCAGTGGGGGCCAGGGCACTGGCTGTGAGAGGCCTTGGCTGACCCCCTCCTCATGCACTCCTCACTCCAGCTTGCCTCCCCTGCCACCCACACCCCCCTACTCCCTGCCCACCCCCAGCACCACTCTCTGGACATCAATTCATAGGTTCATAGATTCATAGATGTTAGGGTCGGAAGGGACCTCAATAGATCATCAAGTCCGACCCCCTGCATAAGCAGGAAAGAGTGCTGGGTCTAGATGACCCCAGCTAGATACTCATCTAACTTCCTCTTGAAGACCCCCAGGGTAGGGGAGAGCACCACCTCCCTTGGGAGCCCGTTCCAGACCCTGGCCACTCTAAATGTGAAGAAGTTCCTCCTAATGTCCAATCTAAATCTGCTCTCTGCTAGCTTGTGACCATTATTTCTTGTAACACCCGGGGGAGCCTTGGTGAATAAATACTCACCAATTCCCTTCTGTGCCCCCGTGATGAACTTATAGGCAGCCACAAGGTCGCCTCTCAACCTTCTCTTGCGGAGGCTGAAAAGATCCAGTTTCTCTAGTCTCTCCTCGTAGGGCTTGGTCTGCAGGCCCTTAACCATACGAGTGGCCCATCTCTGGACCCTCTCCAGGTTATCTGCATCCCTCTTGAATTGCGGCGCCCAGAATTGCACGCAGTACTCCAACTGCGGTCTGACCAGCGCCCGATAGAGGGGAAGTATCACCTCCTTGGACCTATTCATCATGCATCTGCTGATGCATGATAAAGTGCCATTGGCTTTTTTGGTGGCTTCGTCACACTGCTGACTCATGTTCATCTTGGAGTCCACTAGGACTCCAAGATCCCTTTCCACCTCTGTGCCACCCAGCAGGTCATTCCCTAGGCTGTAGGTGTGCTGGACATTTTTCCTCCCTAGGTGCAGCACTTTGCATTTCTCCTTGTTGAACTGCATTCTGTTGTTTTCTGCCCACTTGTCCAACCTGTCCAGATCTGCTTGCAGCTGTTCCCTGCCCTCCGGCGTGTCTACATCCCCCCATAGCTTTGTGTCATCTGCAAACTTGGACAGAGTACATTTGACTCCCTCATCCAAGTAACTGATGAAGACATTAAAGAGTATCGGTCCAAGGACTGAACCCTGCGGGACCCCACTACCCACACCCTTCCAGGTCGAAACCGACCCATCCACCACGACTCTCTGGGTGCGACCCTCTAGCCAATTCGCCACCCACCGGACTGTGTAGTCATCCATGTCACAGCCTCTTAACTTGTTCACCAGTATGGGGTGGGATACCGTATCGAAGGCCTTCCTGAAGTCTAAGTATACGACATCCACCCCTCCTCCTGTGTCCAGGCGTTTTGTAACCTGGTCATAAAAAGAAACTAGATTGGTCAGGCACGATCTGCCTGCCACGAACCCGTGCTGATTTCCCCTCAGCATAATTTGTCCTGCCGGGCTCTCACAAATGTGAGCCTTGATAATTTTTTCAAAGACTTTACCAAGGATGGAGGTGAGACTAACCGGCCTATAGTTGCCCGGGTCCTCCTTCCTCCCCTTTTTGAAAATGGGGACCACGTTGGCCCTTTTCCAGTCCTCCGGGACTTGGCCCGTGCGACATGAGCATTCAAATATTCCCGCCAGTGGCTCTGCAATGATGTCGGTCAGTGCCTTCAGCACCCTCGGATGGAGCTCATCCGGGCCTGCCGACTTAAAGGCATCCAGTTCTTCCAAATGACTCTGCACCACCTCAGGATCTACGTATGGAAGTCTGGCGCCTTGCTGCTGCCTCTCTACAACCCCAGTGAGAGACTTGTCGTGCCCCTCACTTAGGAACACTGAGGCAAAGAACTCGTTGAGGAGTTCAGCCTTGTCCCCCCTGTCTGTCACCAATTGTTTCTGCCCATTTAGCAGTGGTCCTATTCCTCCCTGGGCCTTCCTTTTACTCCCAATATATCTAAAAAACAATTTCTTGTTGTCTTTTACTTGGGTTGCCATCCTCAGCTCCATGGTAGCTTTGGCCCGTCTAACTGCCTCCCTACAAGCACGAGCAGAGGAGGTATATTCATCTTTGGTGATCTCTCCCTGTTTCCACTTTTTATGTGCTCCCCTTTTGTCCATTAGGCTGCCCTGGATTTCTCTGGTCAGCCAGGGAAGCCTCCTGGCCCCTTTCCCTCTTTTGCCTCGCTCGGGGATCGTCTTGCTTTGTGCCCGAAGGATCATTTCCTTAAGGCACAGCCACCCTTCTTGGGCTTCCATTTCTTCAAATCTCCAACTCTGCAGTGCATCCTTGACTAATCACCTGAGTTCATTGAAATCAGCGTTCCTAAAGTCTAGCACTTTCACCCTACTAGTTACCTTACCCACTCGACGTCTTATGGTGTATTCTATTATTAGGTGATCACTGTCCCCCAGATGGTTACCGATCTGGAGGTCCCCTATCATGTCATCCCCTGTTGCCAATACCAGATCCAGTATGGCATTCCCCCTAGTGGGACCGTGTACCTCCTGTGTCAGGTGGAGGTCCTGTACACAGGTTAGAAACCTGCGTGAGCGGTGGGACTTTGCTGTCTGTGACTCCCAGCAGATGTCCGGCTAGTTTAGGTCCCCCATGACTACCGCCTCTTTAGCTTTTATGGTCTCCGAGAGTTGCCTCAGGAGTCCCGAATCTCTTTCTTCCCCTTGATGTGGGGGTCTGTAGCAGACCCCTACCACCAAATCCCTTTCTCCTTGCCCCCCATGTATCCTAACCCACAATCCTCCTACTTTCTCACCC
>NC_081826.1:175080321-175085321 GCF_030867095.1 Alligator mississippiensis | reverse complement strand
GTGTGTACATATACGTGTGTGTGTATACGTGTGTGTGTGTGTGTGTGTACATATACGTGTGTGTGTATACGTGTGTGTGTGTGTGTGTACATATACGTGTGTGTGTATACGTGTGTGTGTGTGTGTGTGTGTGTACATATACGTGTGTGTGTATACGTGTGTGTGTGTGTGTGTACATATACGTGTGTGTTGTGTGGTAACGTGTGTACGTGTGTGTGTGTGTGTGTGTACATATACGTGTGTGTGTATACGTGTGTGTGTGTGTGTGTGTGTGTGTACATATACGTGTGTGTGTATACGTGTGTGTGTGTGTGTGTGTGTGTACATATACGTGTGTGTGTGTGTGTGTGTGTGTGTACATATACGTGTGTGTGTATACGTGTGTGTGTGTGTGTGTGTGTGTGTACATATACGTGTGTGTGTGTGTGTGTGTACATATACGTGTGTGTGTATACGTGTGTGTGTGTGTGTGTGTGTGTACATATACGTGTGTGTGTATACGTGTGTGTGTGTGTGTGTGTACATATACGTGTGTGTGTGTGTGTGTGTACATATACGTGTGTGTGTGTGTGTGTGTGTACATATACGTGTGTGTGTATACGTGTGTGTGTGTGTGTGTGTGTGTGTACATATACGTGTGTGTGTGTGTGTGTACATATACGTGTGTGTGTATACGTGTGTGTACATATACGTGTGTGTGTGTGTGTGTGTACATATACGTGTGTGTGTATACGTGTGTGTGTGTGTGTGTGTGTACATATACGTGTGTGTGTATACGTGTGTGTGTGTGTGTGTGTGTACATATACGTGTGTGTGTATACGTGTGTGTGTGTGTGTGTGTGTACATATACGTGTGTGTGTATACGTGTGTGTGTATACGTGTGTGTGTGTGTGTGTGTGTACATATACGTGTGTGTGTATACGTGTGTGTGTGTGTGTGTGTGTACATATACGTGTGTGTGTATACGTGTGTGTGTGTGTGTGTGTGTACATATACGTGTGTGTGTATACGTGTGTGTGTGTGTGTGTGTACATATACGTGTGTGTGTATACGTGTGTGTGTGTGTGTGTGTGTACATATACGTGTGTGTGTATACGTGTGTGTGTGTGTGTGTGTGTACATATACGTGTGTGTATACGTGTGTGTGTGTGTGTGTGTGTGTACATATACGTGTGTGTGTATACGTGTGTGTGTGTGTGTGTGTGTACATATACGTGTGTGTGTATACGTGTTGTGTGTGTGTGTGTGTACATATACGTGTGTGTGTATACGTGTGTGTGTGTGTGTGTGTGTGTACATATACGTGTGTGTGTATACGTGTGTGTGTGTGTGTGTGTGTGTACATATACGTGTGTGTGTATACGTGTGTGTGTGTGTGTGTGTGTACATATACGTGTGTGTGTATACGTGTGTGTGTGTGTGTGTGTGTACATATACGTGTGTGTGTATACGTGTGTGTGTGTGTGTGTGTGTGTGTGTGTACATATACGTGTGTGTGTATACGTGTGTGTGTGTGTGTGTGTGTGTACATATACGTGTGTGTGTATACGTGTGTGTGTGTGTGTGTGTGTGTACATATACGTGTGTGTGTATACGTGTGTGTGTGTGTGTGTGTGTGTGTACATATACGTGTGTGTGTATACGTGTGTGTGTGTGTGTGTGTTGTACATATACGTGTGTGTGTATACGTGTGTGTGTGTGTGTGTGTGTGTGTACATATACGTGTGTGTGTATACGTGTGTGTGTGTGTGTGTGTACATATACGTGTGTGTGTATACGTGTGTGTGGTGTGTGTGTGTGTACATATACGTGTGTGTGTGTGTGTGTATACGTGTGTGTGTATACGTGTGTGTGTGTGTGTGTGTGTGTGTGTACATATACGTGTGTGTGTATACGTGTGTGTGTGTGTGTGTGTGTGTACATATACGTGTGTGTGTATACGTGTGTGTGTGTGTGTGTGTGTACATATACGTGTGTGTGTATACGTGTGTGTGTGTGTGTGTGTGTACATATACGTGTGTGTGTATACGTGTGTGTGTGTGTGTGTGTGTGTACATATACGTGTGTGTGTATACGTGTGTGTGTGTGTGTGTGTGTGTGTACATATACGTGTGTGTGTATACGTGTGTGTGTGTGTGTGTGTGTACATATACGTGTGTGTGTATACGTGTGTGTGTGTGTGTGTGTGTGTACATATACGTGTGTGTGTATACGTGTGTGTGTGTGTGTGTGTGTGTACATATACGTGTGTGTGTATACGTGTGTGTGTGTGTGTGTGTGTGTACATATACGTGTGTGTGTATACGTGTGTGTGTGTGTGTGTGTGTGTACATATACGTGTGTGTGTATACGTGTGTGTGTGTGTGTGTGTGTACATATACGTGTGTGTGTATACGTGTGTGTGTGTGTGTGTGTGTGTGTACATATACGTGTGTGTGTATACGTGTGTGTGTGTGTGTGTGTGTACATATACGTGTGTGTGTATACGTGTGTGTGTGTGTGTGTGTGTACATATACGTGTGTGTGTATACGTGTGTGTGTGTGTGTGTGTACATATACGTGTGTGTGTATACGTGTGTGTGTGTGTGTGTGTGTGTGTGTGTACATATACGTGTGTGTGTATACGTGTGTGTGTGTGTGTGTGTACATATACGTGTGTGTGTATACGTGTGTGTGTGTGTGTGTGTGTACATATACGTGTGTGTGTATACGTGTGTGTGTGTGTGTGTGTGTACATATACGTGTGTGTGTGTGTGTGTGTACATATACGTGTGTGTGTATACGTGTGTGTGTGTGTGTGTGTGTACATATACGTGTGTGTACGTGTGTGTGTGTGTGTGTACATATACGTGTGTGTGTATACGTGTGTGTGTGTGTGTGTGTGTGTACATATACGTGTGTGTGTATACGTGTGTGTGTGTGTGTGTTACGTGTGTGTGTGTGTGTGTGTGTACATATACGTGTGTGTGTATACGTGTGTGTGTGTGTGTGTGTACATATACGTGTTGTGTGTGTGTGTACATATACGTGTGTGTGTATACGTGTGTGTGTGTGTGTGTGTGTGTACATATACGTGTGTGTGTATACGTGTGTGTGTGTGTGTGTGTGTGTACATATACGTGTGTGTGTATACGTGTGTGTGTGTGTGTGTGTGTACATATACGTGTGTGTGTATACGTGTGTGTGTGTGTGTGTGTGTGTGTACATATACGTGTGTGTGTATACGTGTGTGTGTGTGTGTGTGTGTGTGTACATATACGTGTGTGTGTATACGTGTGTGTGTGTGTGTGTGTGTGTGTACATATACGTGTGTGTGTATACGTGTGTGTGTGTGTGTGTGTGTGTACATATACGTGTGTGTGTATACGTGTGTGTGTGTGTGTGTGTGTGTGTACATATACGTGTGTGTGTATACGTGTGTGTGTGTGTGTGTGTGTACATATACGTGTGTGTGTATACGTGTGTGTGTGTGTGTGTGTGTACATATACGTGTGTGTGTATACGTGTGTGTGTGTGTGTGTGTGTGTACATATACGTGTGTGTGTATACGTGTGTGTGTGTGTGTGTGTGTACATATACGTGTGTGTGTATACGTGTGTGTGTGTGTGTGTGTACATATACGTGTGTGTGTACGTGTGTGTGTGTGTGTGTACATATACGTGTGTGTGTATACGTGTGTGTGTGTGTGTGTGTGTGTACATATACGTGTGTGTGTATACGTGTGTGTGTGTGTGTGTGTGTACATATACGTGTGTGTGTATACGTGTGTGTGTGTGTGTGTGTGTGTGTACATATACGTGTGTGTGTATACGTGTGTGTGTGTGTGTGTGTACATATACGTGTGTGTGTATACGTGTGTGTGTGTGTGTGTGTGTACATATACGTGTGTGTGTATACGTGTGTGTGTGTGTGTGTACATATACGTGTGTGTGTATACGTGTGTGTGTGTGTGTGTGTGTGTGTACATATACGTGTGTGTGTATACGTGTGTGTGTGTGTGTGTGTGTGTACATATACGTGTGTGTGTATACGTGTGTGTGTGTGTGTGTGTGTGTACATATACGTGTGTGTGTATACGTGTGTGTGTGTGTGTGTGTACATATACGTGTGTGTGTGTGTGTGTGTACATATACGTGTGTGTGTATACGTGTGTGTGTGTTGTGTGTGTGTGTGTACATATACGTGTGTGTGTATACGTGTGTGTGTGTGTGTGTGTGTGTACATATACGTGTGTGTGTATACGTGTGTGTGTGTGTGTGTGTGTGTACATATACGTGTGTGTGTATACGTGTGTGTGTGTGTGTGTGTGTGTACATATACGTGTGTTGTGTGTGTGTGTGTACATATACGTGTGTGTGTATACGTGTGTGTGTGTGTGTGTGTGTGTGTACATATACGTGTGTGTGTATACGTGTGTGTGTGTGTGTACGTGTGTGTAATATACGTGTGTGTTGTGTGTGTGTGTACATATACGTGTGTGTGTATACGTGTGTGTGTGTGTGTGTGTTGTGTGTACATATACGTGTGTGTGTGTGTGTGTGTACATATACGTGTGTGTGTATACGTGTGTGTGTACGTGTGTGTGTGTGTGTGTACATATACGTGTGTGTGTATACGTGTGTGTGTGTGTGTGTGTGTGTGTACATATACGTGTGTGTGTATACGTGTGTGTGTGTGTGTGTGTGTACATATACGTGTGTGTGTATACGTGTGTGTGTGTGTGTGTGTGTACATATACGTGTGTGTGTATACGTGTGTGTCGTGTGTGTGTGTGTGTGTGTACATATACGTGTGTGTGTATACGTGTGTGTGTGTGTGTGTGTGTACATATACGTGTGTGTGTATACGTGTGTGTGTGTGTGTGTGTGTACATATACGTGTGTGTGTATACGTGTGTGTGTGTGTGTGTGTGTACATATACGTGTGTGTGTATACGTGTGTGTGTGTGTGTGTGTGTGTACATATACGTGTGTGTGTATACGTGTGTGTGTGTGTGTGA